>NC_040903.2:37917476-38224524 GCF_004126475.2 Phyllostomus discolor
TACAGTGAAGTCGTCATTGTTCAAGCATGCACATTCCAGTCCACTCTCCTTGGCTGCCAGGTTACATCGATGTCACACAAACTGTTTTCAATATATTAACAATGGCTGGACTTTTTCCAGACAGACCTTGTATGCCACCAAAATCAAGATCCAAAGTAGTTCCAATCACCACAAGGATGCCTCATGCTGCCCTTTTATGACCATACCCCTTTACTTCCCCCTTCCATCTCTAACCTCTTGCAATCACTAACATATACTTCGTTTCTATAATCTTGTCATTTTCAGAATATATATATGTGTATGTGTATATATGTATATGTGTGTGTATGTATATACATACATACACACACATATGAGAATAACTGAACCATACGGTATATAACCTTTGGTATTATCTCTTTTATTTGGTATAATTCTCTACAAATTCATCCAACTATTATATGCCTCAGTGTTTACTTTTTATTACTGAGTAGTGTTCCATGGTATGAATGCATCACAGACTGTTTAACCATTCACCAGTTAAAGGACATCTTGGCTGTTTCCCATTATGTGGTCTTACAAATAAATCTGCCATGAACATCCATCTGCAGGTCTTTGTGTAAACATAATTTCTGTTTCTCAGATGAAAATCCAAGTGTACAATTGGGGGGGTGGTATGGTATTGTACCTTCAGTGTTATAAGAAACTGCTAAAATATTTTGCAAAGTAGCTATACTGTTTTACATTTCCTCCAGCAAAATCTGAGTGATCCAGTCTCTCTTCATCCTTGCCAGCATTTGCTTGATATTATCACCATTTTTATTTTAATTATGTAAGGATATCTCATTGTGATTTCAATCTGTTTTTCCCTAATAGCTAATAGAAATTCTTTTCATGAGCTTGTTTGACACCTTTATATGCTCTTCCATGAAGTGCCTATTTATGCCTTTGCTCAATTTCTAACTGAAATTTTTTGTATGTGTTTTGTTTGTTGATTTTTTATTGTTGACTTTGAGAGTTCTTTCTATATTGCAGATACTAACTCTTTGTTGGATTGCAAATATTTATAATTTGCAAATATTTTCACCTCATTTATAGATTGTACTTTCATTGTTTTCTCTAAATTAGCATATGCTAGTATGTTCACCCTGTTTCTATACAATGTGTTTTCTTTTTCTCAGTCATTTTTCTTTCTTCATCATCTAACATTAACACATTCTATCATTTCCATGCCTGCCCTAATTATATTTAATAAAACTGCTCTTCTGATTTTTTTTTTTTGCTTTTTGATTAAGTGGCTTTCAAGGGTGGGAGGTTGCAACTCATACTGATGGTATGTTAGAAAATAAGAATATCTGTTCACAAGAGATGAAATAATCTAACTTTGTAACTTTGGTCTGCCAAAGTCCAAACAACCAGTGGGAAAATGGAAAATAGAATTTTGTATATTTGCTTGATACCATGAAGTTAATATTTTATTTTAAATATTTTAAAATAATATCCGTATGATCATTTTATGAGATTTGTATATCCACTTAATTAGTATACTTACTATGGTGTACTAATGAGAGTGATTATATTTTATTTTATTTTAATTTAAATAATTATTCTTCATACAATTTTTAAAAATGTCAAAATCTTCTGTCGTGTCAACAACTGCTCTCCAAATGAGTGTTTGATCGTAAGCGTTGCTGTTTATGTTTTTTTTTTTCCTTTTATTGAAAACAGCCCAATGGTTTCTGTGAATGAGGGTATGTTTTATTTAATTTTAGCTCTTCTTTGTTTTTAACTTTTTTCAACTTTTATTTTGTGCTTTCTCTTTTGTTTCTATGAAAGACTCTACTTTGCTTTTTTAAATTTTTATTTTTAGCAAGCATGGGAATATACTCTTGCTTATACTTTGGAAAAGAGAACACCCTAAATGTGGCTTAATCAACATTGTAAATCATTTTATTTCTTTCCCATCGACGCAGATATGTGCATTGTTGGAAACATGTGTGCTTTAGCAGCCTATATTTTTTAGTCTAATTAGCTGCCTGCCTGTAATCAGGGCTATATCAACTGTTGTCATTCTAAATGTTTCCTTCCTTTTTTTCAAACACATTTGCCTGATTGACCTTTTTTTTCTCTGTCTTTCTATGGGGCTGCTCCAGGAGCCATGGCTAATCATCTTATAAGCAATGCTCTGCTTCGTCCGCATGGTACTAACAATCCCTATAATACATTGCTTGGGGAACCGGCGGTCTGTAACAACCCTTCTGTCAGCATGTACAACGCACAAGGTGTGCTGGAGTTTATCTTGATTTTTTCAAGTGAGAGTCCCATTTTATGTAGCTTTTATGGCCACATTCTATTTTTCTTTCCTTCCTCCTGCCTTTTCTTTCTTTTGGAAGCAGACACACAGATTTCTTTCACTTTCTATCACTCTTGGTGCTTTTATTTTCCATTTTCCTTAGGCTTTCCATTTCCATTTCCAAGAAATGGATTCCTTCCTCCTGGTAAACAAATTGCTCGTTTCATCAATATGCGTTTGTTTCTTTGTAATGTTATAAAATGTGTTGTGACTTGTCAATACTTTTCTTGTTGTTGACTGATTTCTATAATAAATACCTATGCATTTATTTTGAGAAATAAGGTATTTACCTAAGGTAAGTATGATAACACTTGACCCACTAGTCTTAATGTTATAAGTTCATAAAATAATTGAACTATTATACAATGAAGCAAATTCTAAGCACAAAACACCAGTACTGATGAAAGCATTTATATTGACTCCAGGGAACATTGCATTGATCTGAAACATGGAGCAAAGACAAGTGAACTGGACGTAGCAGATCAGGCTCTACCCCAGCTTTCCATTGCCCATGTGAGCTGGTTCAGGAAGGTTACAAAAACCTGTTTTCTATTGTGTCTATGTGTGAAGAACAATGCTTTTGAATATGGTTCCTCTATATCCTCTGGTTTTAAGTGATATAAAATTTAATTGTCTATGAAACAAATAAGCATAAATAAATCTCTTTAAACAATTTATAATATTGAAGACAAGATATTGAAAATATGTATACCATATGTAAAGAGAGCACAGGAAAAAATATTCAAATAAAAAGTTTTTTAAAGAATAATTCTGGTCACTCTTCTACTTATTTAAAACTATATAGAGACTTCCAAGATTCCTTCTATTTGGATGTGATAGATTAGAAGTATTTTACATTTCCAGACAGTTTTGAATAAATTTCTATTACCCTCTGTGAGAATCTCTGAAGGAGTTTTTTGTTTGTTTTTCTTTCTCAGTGAAAGGTAAAAGATTAGGGACATGAGATCATAAAATCTGGTGTGAATCCTTATTCTGGAAAAGCATGTTTGTTTCAACATGACCATTGACTGTCTAAAACAATCTGAGCTTCCACTTAGCGCCTTGCCAAATACAAAGGATGATTTTAAATTATTTCTAAATACCAAAGTCAGTAGTTCAGAAGTAACTTCAGGAGCACAGACATTTGTTAACAGGATAGCATAATTAAGCCAATTTTAAATTTGAAGAGCTTTCTTAAGGCCCATAAGTGCAGGAATCAAAGTTTTAGAATCAGAAGAAGGAACAGAGCTCAGTAGGTCTTCTTTACATTGCTGGAATTCTGTCAGCCTGTGCTAAAATAGTTTCTCTAATGGTACCCTTTCCAGCTCAGAACTTCATATATAGTTGACTCTTGAACATCAGGGGAGAGGAGCGCCCAACCTTCATATATGGCTTTTGACTCGCCCAAAACTTTACTACTGATAGTCTGCTATTGACTAGAAGCATTATCAATTACATTTGCAATCTATTAACACTTTGTGTGTTATATGTATTATATAATGTAGTCACAATAAACTTAGAGGAAAGTGTTAAGAAAATCATAAGGAAGGGAAAATACATTTACAGGATTTATTGAGAAAACTCACGTATTAGCAGACCCAAGCAATGCAAACCCAGGTTGTTCAAGGGTCAACTGCATTCAGCTGTTGATATGCTCCATTTGTTGCATATCTATTTTTTCCTTCCACTGAGCTGAAATTTGCCTCTGGCCATGACACTTAAGATTTGCCTTCTAGAGCAAAGAACAAAGAATTATGCTCTTTGTGGCCATCCTTGAAATACTTGAAAGCAGCTAACCTGTCTTCTTTTCAGTCCTCCATTTCCCTAACAACATAACCTCAGTAGCATCCATACGAGATAGTTTCTAGGTCCTTCTTCATGGTCACCCCTCCCCTAAATTTTCTTTCATTTGTCAATGTCCCTATTTCACTTCAATGAACTGTACATTACACAATGCACCTGACATGGTTTGACAGAACAGTTTAGTAGACCTTATAATGGACTTTTTAAAAAAATGGTATGAGACAGAATTACTTGCATCATCATAAACATTTCAAAGTATGCTGGCATAGTAAGTTTTGAGAGATATTAAACAAAGATTTACAGCATATCTGCAAATTGAAACTATTTTATAGTATCATGCAAAAAGTTGTTGGAAATTGTTTTAAAACAAGTAATCAATTTAGATCACATTTTGGTCAGCTTTTTTGCTTATTCTGATATAATTTTAGTGTCTATACAATAAAAAATTAACAACTACCATTTTATATGTTTTTTTCTAATTCAGTATCTACCTTAGTGTCTTATTTTTATTGATATTCTAAATTAGTAGATTTTTCTAAGGTTGGAACACTTATAAACACTCTCAAATTAAAATTTTCATGATGCAAAATTTAAAATAATAACAGACTTAAAGTTTTATTTCTATGGAACTATTACTGGACATTGCTGTTAAGACTATCATTTAATATACAAAGGATTCTTCTGAATGGATTTGTAATTTATGCCAGTAAATTAAATAAATTCTACTGAATTTCTTAAATATAAAATAGTAAATAATTTCATTATTGTTTTTCAGACTCAGAAATGCAATGGTTCAGCTATGTGATGTTTTAATATTTTTAAGATGTTAAACTCTGGTAGTGCTTAAAATAATTCTTTTCACCACTGACCCAAAAATAAATCTTGGTGATTGTCATATTGCTACTAACCTTATATTTTCAGATGAATGCGCTTATATTCTTACTGGCAAGGTGAAATCTTACATGAAATATAGGTGGTTCGGTACGTACTGGAGTGGTTTATATTGAATCACCACTTGGTTCTGTTCGATGGGTACTCTGATTCAGTTGCACCAATGCCATCAAGCAGGGAAGCATTCAGATTTAAAGTATCCATTTTTATTTGTAGTGCCTTTATTTAAAATATGTAAAGCTGTGTTTATAGTGTTACTGAAGCTTACTGAGTTAGGATTAAAGGTAAATAGTATACTTTTATCATATTGGATTTAGATTGTAGAAATATTTAAAACTTCATTCATAGTATTTCTGGGCCATTATCTTCTGCAAAAATTGGACAATTCAATTTTTATAAAATCAGTTTCATTATAGATAAACTTGTTCACAAAACATGATAAAAGGAGGAAGTCAAGATTTCCTAAAATAATTTATATTTTAAAGTAATTTAATTCAATTCTAAAACTTTAGACACATATCCTTATGATGGAACAGAGTGAAGAATATATTACAGATTATAGTTTGTAAGAATACAAGGTTATATTATATTTATATAACATATATAAATAAATATTCAAAGCCTAAGGCAGATGTGAAAAGAGAGAGATAGTATCCAGAGCAAACCCAGAAGATCCCCTTTCTGACCCCACTTCTGCCACTATTCACAGGGTGCTAGATAAGGCTTAGATGCTCTTGGTTGCAGCTTTCTCATCTCTGAAAAGCAGGAATTGAACTTCTTATCTCTCATGTGCTTTTTAGTTCTAAAATTCTGTCTTTTAAGGAGGGAGCCATAATGAATCTGCAAATGATTTTCCTCTGTGCTATATTGTTTGGCTTTTGATTTCTAGTTCTCTTTCTAAAGCTATTTTGAAAATATAAAGAAATTCCTCTGCATTTTGAAATATAGTTAGCCTTATGCTAAGAAGCAAATAAACATTTGAAGTACAAACACTTATTTCTAAAGCAGTGGTTAAATCGTAACAAGTCAGAATCTCTTGAAATGATCTAGCCCAATGAATTTGCTGGAGTTTTGGGGATTTTCTTGAGGGGAAATGAATGATTTTACCTTCCTGTAAACAAAATCAGCAAGAGCAGTTCTTTTGACCTGATTAAAATATAGGGTTTAAAAAATAATTTTGCTAGGACTGTTTTTAGTAAATCAGCTCAGAAAAGTTTGATTGCATATGATCATGCAACTACTCAGAAGAAATCAATATTGATGGTGGTATGTTTCCCCTCCTCACATTTTCTTGATACAGAATAATGATTGGATTTAACCTTTTTTTTTTCTTCATAGTTAAACAACTTTTGAATGTGAGCTTCGGGACAGTGTTGATCAGTATTATTCACAAATGAAAAGAAACATTTGTATAAGTACAGTAGGAGGAAAATAATCTTTGTAAATGGAAAGAGAAGATACATACGGGAAAAATTATGAAAACCTTCAACTATAGTTTTCTGTCTGTATATAAGCTAAAACTATAATTTTACTAAAAATTTTTCAACTTAATGGCATTTCTTAGAAGCAGGCATTTTTCTAACATACACATGTACACACATACATATATATATATATAAAATGTTAAAATATAGTTGTGGAAATAGTCATGATTTGCCCTCAAATTTTTACTCTCTTTGGTTGGTGTGATAATCTTTAAAAAATGTGTATTTGTTTGAAATTTATAAACTGCAGGAATGCTATTAAAGATTCATTTTATTAGCATGTATTAAGGGGGGTTCTTATTTTCTGACTAATATTTCAGTATTTTTAATTATGATAAACCATGTAACACAGACTCATAAATTTTGGGACAGTGGAAATTATTCCTTTGACTCTTTTTTCTGCATATCATCAATTTGCTTTTTACTCATGTTCCTTCTACTGTCGCTGTAAGCTTACTTGTTGTTTTTTCTTTCTTTTTCTTCATGCTGTCGTTTAGAGCCCTACAGAGAGACAAGTATGGGAGTAAAGCTAAACATTGCATATCAAATGTAATTTTTTTTAGTTCACTTTTATTGCATCACATATAGATGATGTAGTTATTAAAAACAGTTCATCTCACAATTTAAAAACTAAAGAACCTATAAACCGACTTATATTAACATGTTAATAGAGATTAGACGCTTTTGTTGTCTGATTCTTTTACTGTGTTACATAATCAACATAGTTGTTAAGTCTCATGTAATGTTCGTGTGAGTTAAATTGTTTTTAAATTAAGCGTTTATTTTTTGCTAATTCACAAACTTTTAATTTTTCTTGGTACATTTAATCATACAAATGTATGTCATATGCAACATACCCACTTTATTTTTACTATGGCTGTCTTCAACCTGTGCCTAATGCATTGACAACAGAAATGATAAAAACGTTTCAATGCATTAGTCACCCAACCATAACCATCAAGCATACTCTGCAGCAGCAATCACCCATCACATACGGCCCTTTAAAAAGCATTTACTTTTTTTTCTGAACATTGTGGATTTGTCTACAAGATATCTTATAACACGAAAATAAATTGCTTCACCCTATGTCTGTGATGGCTGCCTTTTAATGTATTTTATGCATTGTTGTTTTTGAAAACTGTGACTTGAATACAGAGTATTCATCAGAAGCCTATGTAAAAATTTACATATTTGGGACACTTTATTTAAACCAGCAGTGAACTATTCAGTTTGGATAAACATCATTGCATCACAGACATAGAATGAATGCTATATTTTCACAAGATAGCAGTATTTTGAGGTTTAACAGAATTCTTCAATTAATTATTTTGTAAAGAAATACCTTTGCTTATTTACCAACAGTTAATTGAATGTTTGTTTGATTTTCTTTTGTGGTTGCATTTGCAGTGAGTTATGGAATTATTATAGATTCTTGGCTTTCTGTTCCTTTAAAAGAATGCAAAAAAACGTGAATAAGCATGTGTTCAAATTTGTTTCACTACAGCTGTTCCTTCCCAGAATACAATGTTTAATCTCTTTTTAGACCCAAAGTTGAATATATACACAAAATCATCACTCATTTTGAAATGGAAACACTATGTTTTTAGAAATCAAATTCTGTGCCTTTACACATTCTTTACACATTATTTAGGGTCATTAGATAATACTCCTAATGACCCTAAGTAATTACTAATGGGTTAATATAAAATAGCAATCAAAGTGCTTGTAGCAGGAGAACAAAGTAGAAAGTAATGACAAATATTTTTGTTTTGCAAGTTCCTATGTGCAAATTATTTTGATGTGCCATTTATTTGACTAAACATTATTTTATGACTACATCATTCTAACAAATTAATTGTAATCCTTTTGTGGTTTTCTATGTAGGGATTATTTTTACTATTATAAAATTATATATCAAATTATTAGAAACCACTTGATTCTTTCACTTTCACCTTCACCAGTATATTTAAAGTACCACACAAAAATTATGTTACTATTATATCTATTTCAATGTTAAAACAACATGTTAAATCAAAGGTAATTCATTATTACATTGACTTTGATGTGTATAAATTGAAAGCTATGAGTGATCACACCAAAATTTTGCATTATTTTTTCTAAGTTCTAATGAAATAGATTTTAAATAATTTTAAGCAGTATTTGTGTGTAAATTGCCAATTCATAGTTTTTAAGATGTATTTTAAATCCATCTTTTCCATTTATAAGATTTCTATTTTCCAAAAATACAGATAGATATGTACATTAGATTTAATAGTGTTTTTTTAGTTCCAAACATTTTATACTTAATTTAAAATGCTAGCAATTTATACATGCTTCCCAGTCATTTGTTTTTGATTTTGTGTTTGTGTGTGTTCTATGGCCACTTGGATATAAATGTCATAGTGTTTTGTCATTTTTTTTTCAGAGGGGCTTCTGAACAATGCCAGGGATACAAGTGTCATGGATACTCTACCACTGAATGGTAACCATGGCAATAGTTACAGCATTGCCAGCGGCGAATACCTGAGCAACTGTGTGCAAATCATAGACCGAGGCTATAACCATAACGAGACCGCCCTAGAAAAAAAGATTCTGAAGGAACTCACTTCCAACTATATACCTTCCTACCTGAACAACCACGAGCGCTCCTGCGAACAGAATAGGAATCTGATGAACAAGCTGGTGAATAACCTCGGCAGTGGGAGTGAAGATGATGCCATTGTCCTGGATGATGCCACTTCCTTTAGCCACGAGGAGAGTTTGGGTCTGGAACTCATTCATGAGGAATCTGATGCTCCCTTACTGCCCCCAAGAATTTACTCCACAGAGAACCACCAGCCACACCATTACACCAGAAGGCGGATCCCCCAAGACCACAGTGAAAGTTTTTTTCCTTTGCTAACCAACGAGCACACAGAAGATCTCCAGTCACCCCATAGGGACTCTCGCTACACTAGCATGCCGGCACTGGCTGGTGTGCCTGCCGCAGAGAGTGTTACCACCAGCACCCAGACCGAACCCCCACCGGCCAAATGTGGTGATGCCGAAGATGTTTACTACAAAAGCATGCCAAACCTAGGCTCCAGAAACCACATCCATCAGCTGCACACCTACTACCAGCTAGGTCGCGGTAGCAGCGATGGATTTATAGTTCCTCCAAACAAAGATGGAACCCCTCCAGAGGGAAGTTCAAAAGGACCTGCTCATTTGGTCACAAGTCTATAGAAGATGAAAGAGAAATGTAAATCGACAAAACTGCTAACACCTGGTTGACTGTTCTGAGTTGCTATAAGCAGTGGTAATAATATGTGTACTCCTAAATCTTTATGCTGTTCTTGAATGACAAACACAAACTCTCAGACTTCTTTTTTTTTTTTTTCAACTGGGATTTTTAGGTCAGCCCAGGGGAGAAAGATAACTGCTGAAATTCCCCTGCACCCTATCCTTTCCTGTCCTTTCCCCCCTCAGATGGAGACTTCATTATGTTAATGAACGAGATATGAAGAAAATGGCGCTCATTGTGGCCTTGTTGAATTATGTTGTGTTTGTTCTAACATCTCTGATGCTCTGTTACTATAATTACAAGGACCTGATTTTTAAAAGGCCAGAAGAGTTGTTGGAAAATAGTAACAATGCTGCATCTAGATTGGAGTGCTGCACAAACAAACATAAAAGCAAAGCAAAACTGTATCACATAGTGGTTTTTAGTCACTTTCAACCTGAATTCATCACAGTGGTAATAGCTGTGGTCTACAAAATGAAACAACAAAATTAATAGCAAAACGGAAGGGAATTCTAGGATGATATGCTAAATGCATATTTAATGATTTGCTGTATTAACTGATGATAAAACTAATGGCAGAAAAAATGAACAATTTCTATGTAATGTACAGATACTAGCATTGCACATATAGTCTGCTTTCTGTTCCTCCAGAATTTGAGTCCTGTTAATGTAGTGCAAAAAAAAAAAGAGAGAATTTTTTTTTCTTTTGTGCTGGTCTTGCAAGTTTGTCTACCAGTAAGAGAGCAAAGTTTTCTCCTTTTTTTGTTTTCTTTCTTCACTTTTCCTTTTTTTTTTATTTTTTTTATTTTTTGCTTATTTCTTTAAAATGTCACCTGGCAAAAAATAAGTAAATAAATAAATAAATAAATGATAAATAAATAAATAAAACTATCACTTTATAAGAATCATTTTCTAGTAATGCAAACAAATTATTTTTTACAAAAAATAAAATAAATAAAATTAGATTTACTTCCCTCACTATATATCTTTATTCAGTCAGAATATTTCCAAGAGCATTTTTGCAAATTAGAGCAGGACGAACTTTTATGTTTACAGTGCACATCTGTTGTAATGGAAGTTATTCGGCAAGCAATTCATCCACCAAGATGGTAGCTATGGTTCTAGAAGTCAAGAGGTGTCAATAGAACTAGTGGGGCTTCTGCATGTGAAAAAAAAAATGGTATCCTATAGGCATTAAAGTGCTGAATCTTCAGTCTGAACCCAAGTGGGTACCTGCACTACCACTTTTTAAAGGAAATTCACTCCCTTGTAGTAAGAATCAAGGTCAAGTTATTTTGAAGTGATTTTTTGGGGGGAAAAACCTCTTCTGTTTATTAACAGGAAAATTTATTTATTTGACAGGATTTTAAGTAATGTAGGAATACAAGAGGTAAATTAGCAGCACATATAATTTTTTTTTAAATTTATGATCCATTTTGTATGGTCTCAAAGTTGGATGACCTCATTACTAATATTTGTTGTAAAAGTGAAACTTGTTTGCCAACCAATAAACAACTGATTGAGATTTAGTAGACATTGTATTGATGTATGTACTATATGATTAATTATTCTTTTTATTTTTCTCACCTTTCTTCCCTTCTGTTTTCAGTATATAAACTTACTTAATCCTCTATGGCCCAAATGAGGCATGAAAAAGAAATCAATCTGCTTAAAATGAATAACCTAAGCACAAAATTATACAGTTTTTTGCAGACAGACTAAACCAGAAAAAATGGGATGGGCATGTTTATGTTGGCTGAAATAAGATCCATAATTTACTTATGAGCAGGTTAATTTATAGGTTATCATGTGCTTATTTATAAACCAGATACAGTCTCCATGTGCTTATTATAAAAACCACTTTCAATCAGAGATTTAAGTATTAAATTGGCGGGAGTGGAGGTAGATCATACTTTTTCCTCCCTTGTAAACTCCATTTTCATGTTAGAAATTGAAATTCACACAATTGGCAAAATGTTGTAAGAAAAAGAACAAAGAGAATATCCATTTTATAAAGATAGTATGGCATTTTAATGCTATTTTTTAATGTACATATAGGGAGAAAATTGAAGGAAAAATGTCCTTTCAGATAAACTTTCTAGATCTCATTACTGAAGATCATTTATCAGCAGTGTCCAAGCATGGAGCCTTGCCTAGGGCAAAGCTAAAACGAATTTGCCAAGTTATAATTTCTCTTGTAGTATGTAATATCTTGGTGATTTCCTTTTCTTTTTTTTTTTTTTACATTCCTCAGAAATCTAAACACCATCCACCTATAAGTTAATTTCTTAAAATGGGAAGGAGTAGTTTAGAGACTAGCCAATTATATATATTGAGCAGGTTATAGTTTATTGAGCATATATAGTTTAAAATACATAACAAAAGACAACATTTTGTGCTGGGTCAGAGTGCATCACAACCTTATTGTCATCTCAAAATACCTGATGCATCATTATTTTTTCATCCCTTGACATGAGTATTTTTTGTCTACAGATTTTCTTTAAAATGTAAAGTTTAGGAGAACCACAAACTTTAGCAGATATTAGATTTCTCATGCCACACTATGGCAATATTAGCACCTGAAAGATGGTTAACTTGTCTGGAACAGAGAATCCATTTGCCAATGAAAGAACCCTTTTTAGACATACTGAAGATAACTTCAGAAAACAGCAGTGCGGTCTGTGGGTGTTGAGTACCTAAGCTTGTTTTGCCAGTCCAGCAGTAATCTCTGTCAGTAAAAAAGCTAGTTTCACAGCTCAGTGAGGAAACTACCTCAATTCAGTTTGCTGATGCTGCCAATTCTGATTTTCTGATATTGCTACCTCCATGGCCACTATCTTTTTTGTTTCATTATATGGAAATTTGAAGCAGGTAGCCTCCCCAGCTCTCCATAGACCAAGTAGAAAATCTCTTGAACACATACACTGGTGCAGAAGGCCTTTCAGTACTGTCAGTTACAACCAAGACCTTAAAATGAAAGGGTAAGATTTTGGAACTCTCATACATTATAACTGGTGTGCTTTCTGAGAGACTTAAGATCCCAAGGCTTTCACAAGAAAAGATTGTTCCCCCAAGTTTTAGGCAACAATAAGGAAAACAAACAGTGGATAAAGGAGTTAACTATATCCATTTCAACAGAAATTTGTGTATATCTATAATATATTCATTCAGTCCTCTTTGCACTAGCAAGGGTTGAATTCCTGAACTTGAATCTTTTTTTACATGCATTTTCATATGTAACTATTGATAAATTCATAATTTTGAAAGATGTCTTGTTATTATTACTACATTTGGTTGACTCATATTTTTAATACCCTGTGACGTTCATGACCTTATCTGCGTATTTCTAATGTGTGTATCTGATTTTCCATTAAGAAGTAAATTTGCATAAACAGATATACACATTATCTGAGAGCTGTAAAACTGATGTCAATGAAACAAACCAATTGTTACTTCTTAGTGAAATAATGTTTTTATAACATTTTACACTTGAATTTTTTTCTCTCTAAGGTCTATTTCACATGAAAATTTATCAGGGCACAGACTGACTGCATGTTTAGTTGATTCAAAAACTGTTGAAATATTGCACAGCTCATGTTCTTAATTGATAATATTTATAGAGAAATCTAAATTTTGTGAAGGAGAAAGTGGTTGGAAATCCAATTAAATTTTTTATCATCTCTCTTTGTTTCCACATTATTAAAGTTTAAAACACTATAGTAGAACAATAAATTGTTATACTAAAATAATGATAATGCCAAAATTCTGGCATAAGTATAATTATATTGAAGTAAATATAATCAGTAAAATTAATCAAATGCAAGTAATGGAAATACTCTTAACTTCCTGTTAAAAAAAACATTCACATTGATGCTAAATTAAAATATATTTTATGACCTGTATTTTTAAAGACCTAGTAATCTAAAAATGTTGACATATTGAACATTTTTTTAAGATTTAGTGTTTTTTTATTTTTTAATATAAATGGATGTGATGAGACTTTTCATAATAATGGAGATAAGCATATATGTAAATTAGTAATATTTATAACAAACCCATAGACTTAATTTTGGGCAATGATTTTGGGCCTTTTCCCCACATATGTTCCAACCTTTCGAATGGTTTGCTCACTTTAAAATATGATATTAAAAACTTTAAAGACTGACTTTCTGCATTATTATAGTCCAAAAGGGAGGGGAAAATATTTTCTGGGTTGTCTAAATATCAATTTCAAATTAATAATCATCTCCTGTTAGTAAGAGAATAATCAGTTTCTAGAAGATGCCCACCATTATTGTACCAAAGTGCTACTGCTTGGGATGTTTTGGGGAGGAAAATAAAATAAAACCCTATGAACCTACTATGCATGTCAATTCAACTTCAGAGCGAGAAAAAGAAGCCAACCCTAATTTGATTTTGAGAGATTCTGAAACTATTGACCTAATGCCCTTTCTTTAACAAAAATACTTGATACAAAATAACCATATGTATGATCTTTCCAGAATATTATAGTAGTACCAAGGTATTAAATTTAAGTAGTTCATGTTTAATAAGTCATAACTATAACTTAAAACACAATTACTATGCATTCCTAACATTTTAAATATATGTTGGATTTCTACACCTCCATAAATTAGTCAGGAACATGGAAGCACAAGAGTGAAGCAGCAGCATCACAAAATCGCTTATGGAAGCATTTTTGTGCAAATGAATTCTGCATGAGAAGCCTCTTTGAGCTCATAAAATAGATTTGATGGATCCCAGCTATAAATTTAATTTTGTAATCAGCAATTATGTCTTCTTACACCATCTGAAAAATATTGTTAAATATCTAAATTTTGTTTAGGCTAGTTGAAATTAAAAAGTGTTGATAGCTGCTTCTTTCCTGCTTAGGCCATAAGAGGAATCTTTTCTATTTGCTAATTAACCTGATTACTTCCTCTTTGCTTTTAAAGAGAAGTTGATCTTTAACTTTCAACTATACACACATCCACCTACTCTGTTTCCTTTTACTTATAGCGAGCAGAGGGAATAGCTTATTTACATATCATGAACTTTATGATTTTGCAATAAAACAGGTAGCTACTATAGTTTTGCATATTGTCATTTGAAATAAAGTTACCGCTGTTTGCTCTTTTTTAAAAAATAATTAAAAGTCTGCACTTCTTTAACATTTAAGACCTTTAAGTTATTATTCAAGTGTCTTCATTTCAACTATGTTTTTGATGTTTCTTTCTCTTAATATTATGTCACGCAGATTTTTCTCATTTAAGTGCCCCAGTAGTGTATTTCAAGGTTAAATGCAAAGTATGCTTATTAAGAAGTCATGAAAAAGAGCTCTGATTTATATGCAGATATCAAGGAAGACTATACAAAAAAAAAACCCTATTGTGATAACCAAGTCTTTTCAGTCACAATATGGACAGAAGGGGGGTGAAATCAAGTTGGCAAGTTTACAGTGAGGTAGCAGCTCCTAAGTTAGAGTTTCAGATAAAAAAGTTCCAGGAAAGAAATAATGAAATAATTCAGAGTGGTAAAAATCTTAAACATGGTATGAAATTCTATTGGTGTGCTGGAAAAAAAATTGGAATTTACCATATTATAATTTTATCCTGCTGACTCCACAGCAAACTCTAAATACTTTTAACACTAAATATTTCTTGTCTAGCTACACTTTCTCTCAAGGAAACAAATATTCTATAAATATTACTTAAATATAAGTATCTTTGCCTCAATTCACTTTCACTCTCTAATCTGCTTACTCTATTGTATGCCAACACGGTTAATGCTACTTGTAGCTTTGTACCTTTTAGAGCTTTATTACGAATCTTTCTAATAAACATTAATATTAACTTGGAATTATGTACATTGTGCAAAAAAAGCTCATAGCCAAACAATATTCATATTACCAGGTAACTCATTACATATGTGAATATTACTTTGAAGCTGAACAAATAATTACACTTCTGAAAATATTACTCTCAAGTCCTGTCTATTCAATTGTTGTAGTCAATTGATAAAATTCTGCAGTGTACACATGATGTGCTATCAGAGTACTCCATAATCCAAATGTATCTAAAAGTATTCCCAATTATCTTCATTCTAGAATATACAAGGAAAGAACTTGAAAGATGAGAGTAAAGCCAACTCTTAAGGATTTAATTTATATCAACACTGTCACTCAGAACAAATAATTTTAAAAATTAGAATATTTTACTCTGTGATCTAAGGGAGAGGTCAATAAAGATTTATAGTTAGTCTAATATCAGAGACCTCTAAATTTTAAAGGTATAAAGTTTGTCTCAACAGCCCAAGACTGCAGAGTTTCACACTCCATTGGCAAGAAAATGTATTTAAAATTCATACCTAAAGCGGCTTTTGAAAGTTTAAGAATTCCTCTGATTCTTCTCAAGGTAAAACTGGCAAAATGATCCTGGCTTCAAAATGAAGCATACCACTGACCTCTAAAAATGTTTGGCAATATTCATGAATGTCATCAACTCGTTTGTGATGCCTAGAGAAGAGTGTCCTCTTATGCTGACCACAGTCTTGTCCTCTGGAGCATTTTTTAATGCCTTGAATTTCAAGTTGTCACAATGTCTTATGTTCGAATGCCATTATGAATTAAGAAAGATGAAGAAAAACATTTAAAGTTGGTTGTCATGCCTCACTTGAGAATAAAGATTTCCTTTCCCATCCTAACTAATAAAGGATGATGTGTCTTGGAGCAGAGCTGTGGATAATCAGACCGTGTTCCTTTGGAAACAAGTCCTCTTTGTATATTCAAACACCAATCTCTGCCTACAAACTAAAAAATCAAATTGTGCAGAACTGTAGAAAGAGCTTGATTTCTCTTCTTTTGGCTTCTTTGAATGCTTGGGAAAGTAGAAAAATAATTTGGAAAAGATTTTCATACTGTTTTCCCACTCACCAATCATTAAATCTAATTCAAGATAATATATCTTTTTTTAAAAAAATTGTAGTTTATTTTAAACACTAATAACTAATTAAGCTATTTCTCATTGATAAGAAAAATAACTTTTTAGGAACAAGAACATAGCTATTGCAGGCTTTGGTCTCTTAGTATTCTCATATATTTACACATGGCATTAATCTTATACACCTACAGATTTCAATCTACTGGATTTTTTCCCTTGTACAATCTTTCCAACCTTTTTTCCCCTTTAATGCTCTGTACAATCACATGTAAAATCATGAGCTACAAATCTCAATAAAAAGTGTCAGTAAACAATAAGTGATGTAGTCACTCTTATTATACGGCAGTATCAAAATTTTGCTTTTGGGACAATGTTTCCAACTGCTGAACTCCTAATACATATTTCCTCATTTTCCTCACACCCTACTATACTCCTTTTCACACACTGGAAATAAAATGTGAGGTCTTTTTCTAAATTATGTTTTCAGAGAACTGCTGTGATGCACGGCTAATTGTTCATTTCAGGAAGGTAGGAAGTTAAATTAAGAATTTACTGTTTGTCCTTAAAGCTGGCCAATAATGAGGTATAATCAAACGTAATCTTATATTCACTGCCTGATCTTACTTCTCCTCATCGCAAACTGGGGAGGAGGTCACTCAGTCATCATTAAACCTCTGCTCCCATGGAGAGTTTGGAGATCTGTGCTATGACATGCCACTGTTCTTTGAATAATGGTCACAGTAAGTATCAGTCTATATTTTGTGTCATAGAGATAGACATCATATGCTTAGTATTCTGAAATATTAGAGATCAGCAGTTCCTGATTGCCTGCTATTGGCCTGGCATGTTATATTGTTTCATTTAATATTCCCGATAATATGGTGAATTAAAATTTTTGTGCTCACTTTACAATTTAAATTCAGATTCACAGTCATAGAGATAGTGAGTTTTGAACCCCAAATCTCTCAATCTGAAGTCCATTTTATTCTTTTTAACCATGTTATACTAAATCAAATAAGAAATTAGCCTGTCCCTTTTCATTTAAATAAGGGGGAATAAGAGGCATTTGAGGAAACACTGAAAACACATTGAGCCTGCTTTTAAGGAGCTCAAAGTTCAAAGTCTATTTTACTAGTCAGTTGAGAAAGAATGAGGGGCACTCGATTCTATATCTTTGAACAAATTGCTTTTCTAAGAATAGTGTTACTCAGATCTAAAATAAATATAATACCTATTTTATATGCAATATACACTATACTTGGCAGACATGAAATTCTCATCCAGAAATGTCTTAAAACAGATTCTGCTTCAGTACTAAATAGACTCCGTGTATGTGTATCATCTCATTTCTATTATTACACCACCCCACTCCCATACACATAATGGTTACAGAGTAACAGTAGATTTCTAAATCAAATTCTGGTTTAAATGCAATTCTTAAAAACATGACTGGTTCATTTCATTACCAGAGTATGTATAATAACTGCAAGTTCCTTAGTCTTTATGTACGCAATTTCTCAATATTTATGTGTACACAACAGTTTTACCAACTACTAGTGCTCAAATGCAGCATTTTGTAAATATTCGGCAGGTCTCATTTGTTGGAAAAAATGGTTTTGAGTTAAACATATTTAGGAGATGCCAGGGTAAACAAAATAGATTTTTTAAAAGATTTTATTTATAGAGAGAGAGAAAGAGAGGGAGAGAAACTTTAATGTGTGATTGCCTCTTGCAGCCCCCCAACTGAGGACCTGGCCCTCAACCCAGACATGTGCCCTGACTGGGAATCAGACTGGTGACCCTTTGGTTCACTGACCAGCACTCAATCCAGTGAGCCACACTGGCCAGGTCTAAATGAAATAGATTTTTATTGTAGGATTTCAGAGTATACATTGCAAAACTACAAATATTTGTATATATCTGTTTCCTAAAATTATCTGACCCTGAAATCCTGAAGAACAATAAATTGAGAAGTATTATTTCATGGAACTCACCAGTCAAAATGTTTTTTGTACAGCTGCATTTTGTTTGTTTGTTTGTTTTTTTCTTCATGTTACATCAATGTAATGCTCAGCAGTGATTCTATCATTATTAATTGGCCTATTATAATTCATAATAAAATAATGCTCTAAAATTAATGCTCTAAAATAATGCTCTAAAATAATGCTCATTTAGTATCTTCACTAAATGTCTGGTCCCAGTCTTTAGGTGGAGAAAGAACAATTAATGAGAAGAATGCTCCTGAAGAAATGTCTTAACCATAGAATTCCTTTTTTTTTAGTAGAACTTCCTGTCTTATATCAAATATTCATTTGGCTTCAGCAACTATATACAAAGATAGTCTATACCCAACAACTGTGTTTCTCATTTACACATATGCATGAATTACAGGAGAATCATGTCAAAATGCAAATTTTGATTTCTGTTTGTCTGAGGTTCTGGATTTCAAACAAACTCTATGGATGCTTGTGCGGCTACTCCACCAAGCACCGAGGTTCTTAGACTGTCTCTTCCTCAGAAACACACTATGCCTTGCTATGGAATCTTTCCTCTTCATGGCTATTTCTAAACATTAGGGAATATATTACCTAAAGGAGAGGAGAAACAGAATTACTAGATGGTGTTCAATCTTATGAAAAATCTGTAAATATTTTTGGAAATATAGAGAGAGTAGATTCACAAAGTTAGTAATGAAAACATTGCTACCCCACCATTTTAGGTCAGAAAAGACATGGAAAAGGAGAGACTGTCTATATACATGCATATATGTATATATCTCACAATGCATAAATACACAGTTATATTACTATACATATACACAATATGTACTATACACACTTGTATATATGTACAGCATATATGTGTTTGTATCTATATGTCTGTGCATATGTATATCAAACAACACGCATATATGTGGTAATTGTTTATTATGAAAGAAGATTTTAGCAAAGTGATAGTTTCCTAATAAACACCTATTGAAAACACACTATAAATAGTTATTAGAGAAATTTAATTTTTGAGTATGTAAAGGATCTTACTATTGCAATTGGAGATACTTGCTGATCTATTTATATGCAAAGTGGGGAATAATCACATAGCTTATGACAAGTGAAAAATTAAAGAATGTCCAAAAAGTAATAGTATTTTGAAATTTATTGATAAATCCATTTCTAAAAATATCAATTATAATTAAATACAGTATATCCTCACTTAATGTAATCAATAGGTTTTGCAACCTTAAGCCAAATGACAGAACAAAACCAATTTTACCAAAGACTAATTGACATAGACAGGAATTAAGTTCCTATGGCGTCTCATCAATGTTATATAAAATGACTTTGATCTAAACTATGTTCTACAAGTACCTCTGTATGTGTTTCATTTCAACACTAAAATACTTATTGCCAGGTAAGGACAAAAGTCAACTCACACTTCTCTACTAACCTGAAGTACTTTGTCCAGGATTTACTCCCAGTCACAGCAGCAGAAAAAATAAATGTCGGAGTTGAAAGTATGAAGAATGTTAGCCCTGGCTTGGTATTCAGCTGGTTACAGCATTGTTGAGATACACCAAGGCTGTGGGTTTGATCGTCAGTCAGGACACATGCAAGAATCAACCAATGGATGCATAAATAAAAGGAACAACAAATTAATGAATGTTTCTTTCTTCCTCCTTCTGTCTCAAAAAATCCCCCCAAAACCCAATAATTAAACACGCTTTATAGTATCAATAATGAAGTATTGAGAATGTTAATTAATTTGTTCTGAAGATTTTATGCTTAAACTGAAACACAAGATTTAGTCCATATTAGTGATTGTGTGTTAAAGTCAAAACATATCTCAATATTTAAAAAAAATGAATAGTTATGAATTAGGTAATCCTTATTATCTAATTCATGTGATCTTTCAAATAATCACAATTCTCTAAAAACAAGACTCATGTCTGAATATCCAAAACATTAATTCTTTGTATATTTTCAGTTTGAGAAAGAAACTTCACTGAAGCCTTTTATGTTTTGAAATCTATGATTTGCTTATGTAATATGTAAGAAAATGTATTTTATATTTAGTATATAATGTTAATTCTACCAAGTAAGCCATATTCCAAATATTGTCAGTTATTTTTAAGTATTGGAAAAAAGATGAGATGTATTAAAATATAAGCTCTTTGTCTTGAACTTTATACTTCTTAAAGTTAGCCATCTTCCACAATCTTGGAAAGTCTTTTGTGTTAATTTTCACCCTTCCATTGTAAGTGATAATATCAGAATTCTATTACTTCAGTTAATTCAGAAAAATAAAGAAGAAATAGATTCAAACTGAAACAAATACAAACTTTCTTTGTAAATTTAGTCTTTTATTTTAAATTTTCATTTTGAAGTATAACATGCTATGTCTTGATAATATAAAATATTTAAATTAATGGTCATTGTTTTACAGTTGTAACCTATATATGCATAAATTGACTAAAAGGTTAAATATGATAACTAATGATACTTTCAGTTTTAAAACTTCAAGCTGAAATAAGCTTAATTTTATTAATATCTGAAATTGAGGAGTGAAGACTAACTTGAATCTCTGTGAAAAACACAATAATTCAGTGTTATGTTTTATTCATTTATTTTGAAAAAAGATGAGTAAACTTATCTTCCTATTTTCATGTGTATTGTGAGGGCCAATGAAATAATTAGCTCAGTATTTCTCCTTTTTGGGTTTTTTTAGAAGTATCTAAAACATTTTTTTCTTAAAGAGAATATTTGAGATACTGTTCCTTGGCATATGTCATCACTTAGGCTGAAATAAACTCATAAAAATTCTGTACAGGTTTGGATGGTTTTTACATGGATACTTACTTGGTGTAGATAGCAGGATTCTGAAGAAACCCATTGAGCTCCACCCTTTGGACCAGACCTGGTGCTTGCTAGGTACAAGTGAGGGCCCACTGTACACACTGGCTCCTCACTTCTCCTGGGGTGGACTTGGGTGAGTTTCTCTGGTATCCCAGGCCTCCTGTTTTAAGTAGCAGGGCATGACTTTGAACTGTTCCTAGAAAATCCTCAAGGTGAATAAGGGTGGAATAACTCAGAGGGTGAAAAAAATGAGTTGCTGCTTTTAATTTCAACTTTTAATTGGATTGCTCGCTGACAGCCTGGGCAAAGTATTTGCTGGTGAAATGAGAGACTTAACTCTCTTTAGCTATAGGGAAAAGGATACTTGCTTCTTCATCCTGAATAGCCAATGGGGTGACGACAGTTGTTTCAGACCCCAAATAGGGGATGGCAGAGATGAGTAACACATCCTAACCCCTGTGCAATTAGAAAAAGCTAGCTATAAAATTATGCAGAATTAATAGAAAGAAAATTATTAGAGACTGTCTCAGAAGTTAAAAAGGCTTTTTCCCTTAAGCAAAAATGAGACTATGTAAAAAGATTTATTATTATAAAAAAAGGGAGATAAAGAGGTTAGATAACTGAATCTATTTATGATGTGGTTTAGGTGTCAGCTCAGTTCTTTAAGGTGTTAAAGATGGCAGTCTGATCTTCTTAAAACAGGGAAGGCCATTTGGAACTTGACTTGTTAAGGACAGATGTAAATTGTAAGATGCCTCCTAAAGAGAATTTGGCTCCAACTGTTCTCTGTTTGTGTCTCTATGTGTAGGTTTATATACATACATTGTAAATGTGAGACAATTTTCTACCTCCAGATGGTATTGTTAAAATTAATTTAAAGGAAATAACTTGTAAGCATTGGGTATTTTAAAATTCTCAGAAATATAGAACTAATTCAAATGCATTTTAAGTTCATGTGATCTAAATTTACTCTTCAGTAAATAAAAGCTAGCTTAAGTTTGTTGGTTTAAGTAAAACAGACGTGTCTTTGAATTCAGCCCATGTTAATTATTCACTTGATGTCTAAGAAATATGTTTATAGAGGTTATAAATTTTTTTCATAAATATGCCATGAATACTTATTGATTACTTCCTAGTTTTTATTAGACTTTGAGATTTTTAAGGGTTAAAATTTCAATACACTTAGGAATAACATTGTGATCTTTCAGAAGGGCCCCTGGAACACCTCAAAAGATTTGAAATTGCATAGCAAACATTTTAAAATAAGTGATAAAATTTCCAGGGTATATTGTATGGGTTTAAAAAAATTAAACAAAGTGTCAGTTTATGGGAAACCCAACATGGCTACTTGGTTCTTCCCTGCTCCCAACAGCCCTTTTTTTTTTTTGTATTCTTTTATGCATCCCAGTGCATTTAAGCTGCACGTAGGTGAAGGAATTTATGAGTTGACATTATTGAAAGGAGACACCTTACACTATTGCCAAGGTCTGATAAACTCACTTCAAGAGCATTCCAAGCTGGTGACTGCTTCCTTTCATAGCAAACTCCCAGGACCGAGGAAGACTTTAAAGATCATTGACTGCTACCTGGAGATTAAGTTTATTGGAAAGGATGTCAAATAAAAGACACTCTTCAAACTCATTGGAAGGAAACTTATCAGATGCCTAACTGCAAGTGGATGTCTACCCCTGTCTATGGACATTAAAGACTCGCTGAGAATGAGAAGCCATTGACATCCGAATTTGACAGCTACCTGAGGACATCTACAAGGCCTGTATGTATACCCAGAGATTAATATTGAACTCTGAAACCAATCGTTTGATTGGCCTTAGCTGTCTGCTAATGATATTAGTCACAATAATCATTATATTTGTTCTTCAGTTTTGTCTATATAGTCCAAATCTTTATAATTACTGAAGATGCATAAGATAACTATTAATGCTCTTCTCCTGGTTTATGTAAATATACTACTAGATGCCAAAGACAGAAAAATGAAATGGAAGGCAAAACTCAGATCATGATAGTTCGAAGGATAGCCATCATCCGGAGTGTGGTTTTTTTTTTTTTTTTTTTTTTTTGTTCACAGTGAAAATCATGAGACCTGACTGCCTTCCTTTTGCTTGTCTTTCCCTTTTCTGAAAACTTGGTCCTTAACTCAGATTGTGTGGTTACACTATCTCCCCATCTCCAGTGGTTAACAAGGTAATACTGATACTGAGACTTCCTAGGAATGAGGCTTCCTGGCCCTGAGGCCACACTCTGACCTAATGGCTGGTCATCAATGCATGCTTCAAACTGATTTATGGCCACAAGGGGGAACTGTGGATGAACAAAGAGGGTTCTCTAGAAAGTAAACTCACAGGGTGATCTGATTATAAATTCCTAACTGGGCAGGTCATGGTAATAGCCATTCCCCAGGCATATAATTTCTTAAGTAAAATCCTTATTTTTCCTTAAGAAAGTCCTGACCATTGTTTCTGTGCATCTAGGCTCACAACCTTTGAAATAAGCTGCAACCACCCTCAAAAGAACACGTAATTTTGTTAACTATCCTGTAATCCAGTCCCCACCTTGCTTGTTCCTACCTCCATGTAATCTTCCTTAGTCTCCCTCCTTAATTTTAAATGCACAAAAAAAGTTGCAAAACTGTTATTCCCTGGAGCATTTCAGATCTTGCTCCCTAGCATATGTTGTCAGTGTTCCAGGAGAAACTCTCAGAAACTCAGTTCTTCTCCCCAATACAGTACAGAATTAAAGATCAGCAAGTCTATTAGCATGCAAGCACAGTTTATTATTGATCTGTTCTCAAGGAAGAGAATGGGCCTAGCTAAGGTCAGGGTCGGGGGATGAAAGTCACATGTTCAGGGTGAAGCAGGGTAAAGGGTGTGAGGGTAAGGGTGGCCAAAAGCTGGGGTAACAAGCACAGGGGTGGTGAGGGCCAGGGTGGGAAGTGGGAGTGTGGCCAGAGACCATGTGGCCTGAGGCTGGGCAGCCTGGCCAGGAGGCCAGAGAGCCAAGAGTGCCAAGCAACGTAGTCCTTGGTCCTGAGGACTTGCATAGTTGGTGGGATGGGACAGGATGAAGAAGTTACATATAGCTTTCCAGGGGGAGGGGAGTTGTGAGTACCCAAAAGTATTAATGGGCTTCTTCCTTTAGGCACTATGGGCCTTGTCAGGTCTTTCAGGCCTTGGGATGAAAGCAGAGTTTCAAAGACAATCTTTCTCAGATAATGTAAAAAGATCTACAGAATGTCAAGGACTGCTGAGTCAGAGGGTGGGACATGTATCCCTCCTCCTCCCTGCCTTTGTTTGCTATCTATCCTACCTAACATCAGTGGCTCAAAGAAACTTTATTTTTAAAAAAGTAGCCTATGACTCACTCCATACCAATTAAATCAGAAACTCTGGGGTGACACCCAGGTATTAGTAATTTTAATTAATAATTTTTGAAGGGCACAGGCAATTCAATGTGCAGTTTGGGCTGACAATCACAGAGTTAACTGTCCAATAAATATTGAATAAATATTTTCATTAATTGTGTTTAAATACTCTCAAAATATTGTAAACCATTTTTAAAGTATGAAAGATATATAGGAAAGCCCAATGTAGAAAAATGTCTTATCCTCAGATGAGTCTAGCGAATCACTTAAATGAGGTTTTCTCCTAATTTAAAATGATAGGTCCTGGGCCCTGGCTGGCGTAGCTCAGTGGATTGAGCGCGGGCTGGGAACCAAAGTGTCTCAGGTTCGATTCCCAGCCAGGGTACATGCCTGGGTTGCAGGCCATAACCCCCAGCAACCGCACATTGATGTTTCTCTCTCTCTCTCTCTCTCTCTCTCTCTCTCTCTCTCTCCCTCCCTTCCCTCTCTAAAAATAAATAAATAAAATCTTAAAAAAAAAACTTATCTCAAAAAAAAGATAGGTCCTATATTGTTCAAAGGAAAGTCAATTGAATTATTAAATCATATTTTCACAATTTAATTCATAGAGCAAAAGTTGTTATTCAGCCCCTTTTCACAGCTACTGCTAATGTGCTCGGTCCCGTCATTGAAGCCAAGGTTGCTTTGGGGTGAGGCCCTCACTTCACCTGGGAACTACCACTCCCAGCAGTGCTCCTCCAGCACTCACCCACACCACAGCCTCCCTTTCAGAGTTTGCCTGCATCTACTCAGCCCTTATCCTGCAGACCATGAGGTGACGGTGATGGAGAATAAGACCAATGCCTTCATTAAAGCAGCTGGTGTAAATGTTGAACCTCGCTGGCCAAGCTTGTTTGCAAAGGCTCTGGCCAAGGTGAACATTGGGAGCTTCATCTACAATGTAGGGGCAGTGGACCTGCCCCAGCTGAGGAAAAGAACATGCAAGCAAAGAAGCATCTGAGGAGTCTGACGATGACATGGGCTTTGGTCTTTGTTATTAAACCTCTTGTGTAGCACATTCAATAAAAAGCTGAACTCTGAAAAAAAAATTCTTATTCAAAACTTCCAGGTTTCTATCACCATTTTCGAGGTCCATGAATACTATCATATTAGAAAGGAGTCAGTTATTCATTTACATCAAGCAGGATTCACAGACAGATATCAGGAATTATTTACATGGAACAGAAGACACGACAACTTTTCCTTGGATATTTAACTTATCAGACTGCATATCTACTTGGTATTTATCACAATGTCACAGCTGTCCAAAATTCTTCACTTTGTGAAATGAATTGCCTATATGCCATAGAATGAACCTGTGAGTTGATGGATATTTTTTATTATTCAAAATGCATAATAAATGATAAATGGAAGTTATTCAATATAACTCCTAGCTTAGCTTGCTGTATATTACTTACTGGCTTAAGCATGGGTAATTTTATCTTCTATTATTCTTCACAAAGCTGTAATTAAACTTTCCTCTCCTCTAGCCAACTATCACCTCCATCTAACCATATCCACGACCCATCTCCCTCAGGTTCAGGCTAAATGCCATCCCATGTCATAGAAATATGGGATCTCTTTTCTCTTCTTAAATCTTCCTCTCAACCTCATTCTCAGTCTTCTGTTATGTTTAATCTTAACTTTACACCCCCCATTTGTTTCTGTGTTCCACAAAGGTCATTTGTTTTCTGTCTGATTTTTATTTGTTCCATAAATCAGTAACATCTTCTCCCACTCAGTCTCGAGATTTACTCATCAGTCAATCCTTTCCCTTGTTTGCCTTCTTTCTTTTAATATTCCCAGGTCAGCCTTTGCCTCAGCACTTAACCCAAATTTCTTGAAATTTTATTTTATTTTATTTTTTAGAGACAGGGGAAGGGAGGGATAGAAACATCAATCGGTTGCCTTGCCTTCTGCATGCACCCTGTGCATATCTGATTTTTGTTTTTCCCTGTGTGCTAGCTTGATTCTTTTCTACAGAAAGGCAGTATTTTATGGCAGGTAAATATCTAGACATTGAATCTAGACTGCGAGTTAAAAGCTTTCTTTCCCCCATTTTCTAGTCTTATGATTTTGAGCAAGTTCTTCTTTGTATCTGTTTCTTCCTCTGTAAAATGGGGATAATTAAAAAAATCAACCAAATAGAGTTATTGAGATAATAAAGTTAAAGTCATAAGTTACCAAAGTATTTAGAACAGTCCCTGGCACATAATAAATGCTCAAGAACTGTTCCCTATTCTTATTGTTGCAACAGGACAGTATTTTTTGTAGACAGAGTCGTGTTGGCAGCAGCCTTGGACATGCAGTCAAATAGCTCCGTGGAAACATGGAAGAGCTCTTAAGTTAGAACTACCACAAGAAAGGGCTCAGATTCACCATGCTTGGTTCTTAAACTTTACTCTATACCAGTTGTGCCCAGGGGATTGAGTACCAGGATTGGCATATCCTAGGTTACTCTTCATATTTCTCCAGCTAAAACAGCAGTCTTAGCAGAATCTGGCTTGAGGAGAAAGGTGGACAAACACATCTGTGTAAGCATCAGTTCTTGCAATGGTCCAGTTTGCCCAGTCTCTCTGAAACATGGGCCTCATAAAATTCACTGTCCCATAGCCAAACCTTGCTGCACAGCCAAATGACCTTAACTTTTTGTTTATCTGTACTCACATCCATTCCTATCTCATCAGTGGAATGTTAATCAAAAGCAAGTATTAACCTCACAATTCAATCAATATTACAAAGCTTCTGGTTTCTACTGGCTACAATTACTTTCTATCTTTTCCTTAATAATCCTCAGTGGTAAATATTATAAAATCAGAACTGAATGTTTAGTTCTTCTGCTCTTCTCTCCTACTTACCAAGGTCCTGAATTTCAGTCTGTAAGATTGAAAATTGCAAGTAGGGAAACACCGCTTTTTCTAAACACTTACGTGTCCTTGAAAACATAATTAAATTGGTTTTGATGAAAACTCTTTTTGAAGAAAAAAAGAGTAGAAATAAAAATGCTATTAGGTTTAATCCAGGATTAGCAAGAGATAGCCGGAAAAGCTGTTATTCTCACCAAGCCTAAAGGCTTGGAGCTGAAGGATACACTCCACTACAATGCATACAAATAAATAAGTGAATAGTCACATGTGAAAGAAAGAATGCTGCCACCAGTTTGAAACAGTCTTTTGGATAAAATTGTGGGAATTTTTTCCAGGCATGCATTTGCGCTTAAGTATTTTATTCGAGTATGAATGGCTGACCTTATCTTCCAATACAGATACATGCATGCACAAGCCCACACGTGCACATAATTACTGGAAGGGAGAACAGTGAGCAAAATATATACAATTCTAGCAATAAAACAAAACAATAACAACAACAAAAAAGAATCCTAACATTCCCCCCCTAGGTTCACAAAGATTTGAGGATGAATATTTATGGAATATATTCTGGGGTCCTACATATTCTTGAGCCAAGAAGTCACAGGTCTTCATATAGTAATGCCATAGGATTTCCAGCTCTATCAGAAGAATGTCAGAAGCAAAACAAAATTACATTTTGGCTCCTTCTGCTCCACGATCTCTATGTATGCAGAGTAGTGTTTTATTTATTGGTATCTTCAGTTTTATTCTAAGTGGTTATGGTTATTGATATTTTTGTAAATGAACAAAATAAAAATTACACTAGTATTTTCTTTTTTTTTGAAATATTTTCACAAATATTAAAAACTAAACAAACGTAAAAAGTAATTGAGTAGTTTAAATTTAAAAAAAGAAATATTTTGAAGGGTTCCAAGTCTGAGATGCAGAAACTTGAACATACATCAAAATAAATTATTATTTCCAGTAGATTTAATTTAAAACAAGCTACAGGGGAGATCATCATAAGAAGATGATACAAATCTTTCATTAGGATAATTAAAGCCTAATTGTGATTTAATTACAGATAAGATTAAATTTTGTGGACTATAAATTTTAATTGAATAATATTACTTTATTGAAGGTTTACCAGATGTAAAAACCTGTATTTCAAAATTACAGAAATTGTTTATTAAAAAAGATTTCTACTCCTTTGTTAATGTATATAGGCTTTATGTTAAAGCAGTAAAGCCTAATTTCAGGACCCTAATATGTTTAAGGTGATAGAGTGATCAACCATTTCTTGTCACCCTACATAAATGCTAACAACATACAAAATCAACATATGCAGCACTTTCACTTTTCCCAGAGGAAAAACAACTTTGAGAACAAGCCAGAATATTGGGGATTAAGTCACACTTGGGGCATATATAATTCTAATGCCCAAAGTGTCTGAAAATGGCTTCAAGAGACAGGAGTGCTTAAAAGGATTATAACTCTCAAGACTACTGTAACTAAGCGTATTGTACTACAAATAAACCCTGATGTGGCTGTTACAGAAAAGGGGTGCTGTGAAGATCATTCTTTAGAGGGAAAATGCAAACTGCTGTCTACGCAAGTGCTAAAACCTGTTTGATTAAACGAGCTGAAGATCTGATGTCCCCAGTGCTTAGGAAGCTATTCAGCAATCATTTCCTTATTGCATTTTAATTATCCCATTAAATATTTATTTACTACCACATATTAAGTTATAATACATAGCACATTGTTACAATTTGGTGGAGTAATAAATACATAACCACTGCTAGATAGAAACAGCTTAGGCAACTAATTATTTCCAATTATTTCACAGTCACTTAACACTATGTCTAGAACAATGAGTTACCCATTGCAGGCATTCAATAAATATATATAAATGTTTTAATGAGAAGATGGATGATGGCCTGACCTGCATTTTATTAGCTCTTATCTGATCTTCTTTATAATAAACCTTATAGTGATCCACTTAGAACTTCAACTTGGTCCCCAATCTACATTAAACCAGGTTGGGAAAGGAAAGTAACAGAAATGGCAGAATGTAGAGGGTTGCTTTTAAATAAGGGTGTCTTTTCTTCCCCCCACACATCCTGCAAGGTTATTTTCTTTGCCAAAAGCTGGGCGAGAGTATGCTGACTGTTAAAAACAGAGGCACATAAGACTGGAGGGAAAAAAGCCTTTTGAAAACTATTTCTATTTTTGTAGTTCCTCAAAAGAAAAGAAAAAAAAAGATCTACTGATCTCAAATGAAGCTTATAAGTTCCCCAGTGAATTGATGTTTGTATTACACATATTGTTTAAGAAAAAAGTTAGAAAAAGTTATGAAGGCTTCAAAATATCTCTAGCATGATGACATTTCTGCAGCAATGAAACATAAGCAGTTACTCGAAGACTTGAGTCAGTGTTTCCCCAAATCTTTGACAAGCTTCTGTTCATTGAGATATTGTATGTGTGAGGAAGGGGGACGAGGGGCTTCTGTGTATCAGATACATTCCAAGAGACTGGATTAAACAAATTTAAACACAATTCTTAACTGCAAGATTCGCAGAAGCTTCAGTACACTGACCTTTATTTTGAGTCTCTTCAAAGAAAGCATCAACTAAATATTAAGAGGATAAATGATGGGATTGAAAAGAAGGAATCAAACGAGAGAGAACATTAGAGATTCATTACTATATCCATGACCCATTGATTTCTAAACCTAGTTCCCAATCAGCAGGATCTTAATCATGTCCAATTTCAAAAGTTAGATGCTGGAGAGGAGTGACTCACTGCTTGGTGAATAAACAAGTGCATGTTACCTACACAGTCATCATTGTTGCTCTCAGAGAGGCAGGGGTAATCAATGCATGGCTTGCAGCTGTTGTTCCAATGGAGTCACGCCCATTTGTTTGGTGTCATCTCTGGCTGCTTTTGACTATAGCGGTAGGGTTTGGTATGTGTGCAAAGACTTTTGTCTGGCAAGTCTAAAATACTTAGTAACTGCCCCTTTTTAAGGAAAGGTTGACAAACTCTGCATTGGTGGTTAGGGATACACGCTCCAGAACCAGAAAGCCAAGTTTCAAATCTTGCCTCATTGCTGACTTTGGGCAAGTAATTTAACCCTCAGTTTCCTCATCTGCAAAACATGAATAATGATTTTATCTACTTCATATGAAAACATGTTAGTTAATCTGTGGAAATCACTTAGAACTTGTGATACACATACGTTACTGATATATATACAATGTGTATAAGTAAACTATTATTACTAATAAAACACTGATATTATTTTAAGATTGCAACTAAAAGTCCTTATGACCAATCTAAAAGTCTATATGACCAATCATTTCTTGTAGCTAAAGGTGATCAATGAGACATAGGTAGAAATAATTGATAATGTTGCTTCTGGGAAGACTTCTTAAATGGGGCTGCCTCCGCTGAGCAGTGTGTGTTTTATCCTTCTTCCCTGGCCTCTTCATTCTTGTTGGAAAAGAGCAATGATGGTCAGAACTCTAGCATTCATCTTGGACCATCAGGCAACCTTGAAAAAATTTCTATATGCTAAAGATGTCAAGAGACCAATGGAACATTGGTTTCTGCTGAGCGTGCAACTTCTGGGTGACCCTGAATTATTCACGTTCAGATCTTATTTACCTGAACCAAAAAAAATTCCTACCTTATTTTAATTATTGTTGTTTAGAGTTTTTCATCACATGCAACTAAATGTAATTCTTAATTGATAAAGCAGCGTATCAACTAAAATATTATTTTCATTTTTTGACCAAGTTGGGAAGAAGTAATAATAATGCCATTTTTTAAAATGTAAGAGTGACAGAGCTCTGCATTTCAACATTCAGCTGAGGGTTTGCATCAAGGTCCTGTTTCAGACAGCTTAAAACAGGACAAGTCCATTTAATTTTAATCTCTTCATGGATTATGCATTATTACGGCAGAAACCTCAGCTATCATTTTGTTCTAGCACAACATAATTTCCCACTACTAGCCAGCAGTTTCAGAAGAGTTTTCTCTCAAGGTTGTAATCATTATGACAATGGCAATGAAGTACTTAGTCAAAAGATAGTAAAGTGTGCTTCAATTAAAACCTGATAGCAACACAAATCTTTGTTTTCTTTCTTGACTCATGCATAACAGCTGTCTGTACCAACTCTTAACTCTACTCAGTCAGAAACCAGCACTAGATAAGGCTTAGCAAGGGCTAAAATGGCAAACACACTGTGAGAGGCAGCTACTTAAGAAATGCTATATGATCCTATAAAGGAGGTGATGGTCACATAGGTGATTTAACTTTTCTCTTGATAAGACCATGTTCTTTTTCTGTAAGACTTTAGTAGGATGTAACTCTCTATTAAGGTAATACATGCCATGCATGACTAGAAGTATATATCACTTAGAGATGAAGAGTGGTTATCTTATTGGTAAAATCACTTGATAAAATGTAGCTTAGATGGACATTTCTCCATCTTTTGCCCACATACAGGTACCTCTATTACTTGGAATTAAGAGAAGCCAATGGGAAGAATATAACTAGGTGTGGTGGCAGGTGAAGAAACTAGTTTTAGCAAGTGGTTTATGTGAAAAAAGTGAAGATTATTAGAGCTAAACATGTAAATCCTAAAAATGACTCGAGGTTTCACTTGACAGGTTCTAAACAGATTACTGTCCATTGCAGTCATGCTAGTACTTCCTTTTTCTGGAAACAGACATCCAAGTTAAGTTAGGACAACTGTAGACATATTTTTATAAGTATGTTCATATGAAAACAATACCCACTTAAAGATTACAACAAAACAACTACATAAAAACAATCCCCGAAGCTAGTATTGCAGAAACAATAAAAACTGTGTGATGGCCTCTTCCAGCTTACTCATTGTAAAAAGTGAGTCCTTACTAAGACACAATCTGACTCCCCTCTTCACTCTGAATTCACTTCTTGTACTCTTCCCCTCATTCTCTCCTCTTGGCCACACTGTTCTCGATGCTAGTCCTTTGAGAAGACGAGCTCCTGCTAGAGGACCTTGCAGTTGCTGCTCCCTCTGCTGCAGAGCTCCTTCCAAGAAAATACCCAGCTGCTTCCCCCACATTTCCTCAGGGATTCTTCTGATGGTCAATCTGTCTAAAAATCCAGGAGTCTCCTCCTAACTCTTTGTTTAATTTTTCTTGTGACATATTAATTTTAATTTATTTATCTGACATATTTTCTGTCTCTCCAGGTTACATTTCCATGAGGGTAGCAATTTATGCCTGTGTTATTCACTCATGTATTATTCCCAGGACCTGGGATAATACATAACATATGGTAGGTACTAAATAAATATCTGTTAAATGCATGAGCACATGAGTGGATAAGCAATAATGAAAGTATTTTAAATAGCATTTTGTAAAAATTGCTACCAAAACCAGTTTGGTGCATATTCTTCTAAACACTTTCTAGGGATATGCCAATGTATATTTGTGATTGTGTATATTTTTATACCCACATATATCTATGACTACATGTATTTATATATACATATTTTTATAGTTATATATTTTCCTAAACTACATTTTTATTACAGATTTAATGTTACTTATGAAAAATACTTTTATGCAAATGTTTTTTAAAAGAAGTCCACAGATAGTTTCCTCCAATACATAAATATTTCTATCATTTTTATTTTTATTTTTAATATCATTTTATTGTATTATTTTCCATTACCATTTATTCCCCTATATTGCCCCCCCTTGTAATCACCACACTGTTGTCCATGCCCAGAAGTCCTTTTTATTTTTTGCTCAATATCTCTATCCCATACGCCCCCATCTTAGCAGCCATCCTGCTCTCTAGATATGAGTCTGTCTCTATTTTGCTTGTTAGTTCAGTTTGTTCATTAAATCCATCATTTTTATAACAGTATGTTTTTCAAGCAGGTTCAGCTTCCAGTTTAAGTTAATTCTAGTTTTCTGGTATTCTTTTTACATATATCTTTTATGCTTACATTAGTGTATCTGTAGATAAACTTCTAGAAGTAAAATAGCCAAATCAAAGGTATGTGCATTTTAACTTGTTATGAAATGTTTTAAATGCATACTAAAACACTCAGATAAATATAAAATTTCCTCTACCTTTAACCATTATCAACAATTGTCCAGAATTGTCTTCTCTATACCCCTATCAATCTCCTATCCATTTTATTTTGAAGAAAATGTTTTTTATGAATTAAATTTTTATGCAGTAAATCATGTCATTTTATTCACACATAACTGAATGTCTATGGTACATCAACTGTTTTTATTTAAGCATAACTGTGATATCATTTGTACCCCTTAAAATAAAAAAAACTTTTAAAATCCTCAAATATCTGGTTAGTGTTCATATTTTCAATTGCCAATTCTTTTATAGTTTGTTCGAATCAGGAAGCACATGTAGTTCAATCATCAAGGCTAATTAGGTCTCTTTAAGTCTTTTTTTTTCTTGCTGTTTTTTAAATTTATTTAAAAAAAACATGTTGTTTGCCCTGTGCAATTGAGAACAACATGGGTTTTGCTTTATGCATCACTGTGATATTTATTTCCGGGTTCTTCCATTCTCTACATTATCTCTACAATAGCAGTTGGATCCAGGTCCAATTGTTTGGCAAGACTTCTTCACCTGTGATGTTTGCTTTCACTGGGAAACAAATGATGCCTGGCTGTCTCCCTTTACGTGCTGTTAGCAGCCAATGATAATCATGTTGATAAACACATCAAAATGTGTGTCAATACATTTCCAATCATTTTCATTACCCAAGACTTATTTTCAGTGGATTTCTCAAGCAAGATTCATGGGAACAGTTGTTGCTGAGTTCACAGATATTTTGAAAAGTTTGATTGTGCCTTTTTATATTGTAAAGCAAGTTTGTCTATAAAAAATAACTTGCTTTTGCTTTTCTTGACTATGTAAAATATGGTACATATGTTACCCCTGTTTTCTTTTGGCATAAAGGGCAGCTGTTGAAAATCTAATTACAGTCTGATTTTTGTTTCTTCATAAGCAACTTGGTCTTTTTGCCTTAATGGTTACAGTTTTTTTTTTCTTTTTCTTCAAATTCCTGGGGAATCATAAAATATGTCCTCAGTGTCAGCAGTTCTGGGTCAAGTTTTTCAGCATGAATACTTTTTCATTATTGCTTTTATTTCAGGAGAGTTTTCCTGAACTATAACTTTAGTATTTTTTTGTATTACTTTGTATATGGAAATCATTATACGTATACTGAAACTTACTATTTTTTTCGATTTCATTGTATTTTTTCTTTAAGAAATAGTATTAAAGATATACTGAAACTTGTTTCCCCATATATTTTATATGTCCTTTCCCTCAAATTTATTATTCTTCTCTTCTCATTTTTTAAAAAATTCCTTTTTCATTATATATCTTTGAAGAAATTATCTGAGTTTAGTAGCTCAGATACTCTCTATAATTATTTTTGATTACTGTGTTTCCTTTTTCTTTGAATTTGTTCTAAGTTCAATCACCTTATTAGAACTTTTAAAATTCTGATATATATTGTTCTTTCATAACTTCTATCATTTTATTACATCTTTGAGTTCAAATAAAATTTTTAGATTATAATTTTCATCTTTTTTGAGCATGTCTAGCCTCTTTCATGTCTACAGAAGGTTTTCTGCTCCACATTCTATTGCTGCTTCCAAGAACTACTTGGGTTTCAAACCAATCAATATCTGAAGTCCATTTCTATGTGAAATAAGTTTTCCTGAACTTTTAGAAAGGAGAGGTGGGCCAGAGTATTTTTTCTAGCTTAATAGGGCTCCTCTTTCTTTTTATAGTTAATAACTGTGGGTTTGTCCTTTCTAACCTTCCTGGCCTGGTCCCCCTCTATTTTTATTTGTACCTTCTCTTTTCTTTGCTTGTGTTATCCCTGCCTACTCAACTTGGATTCTGTTCCCACCAATTTCTTCTCAGCATGGGACTTTGTGCTAGATGGAAGTTTTGATTGGTAGTTTTGAATGTTTATAGAAATTAGGCTGAACTATCCTGTCTTTACTCACCATGGAACTCATGCACCTAGGATATGTAATGTACAAAAAGGAAAATCCCTTCCACGTTCAGCAGTTGTGCTTTCTGGTGAAGATCTGTTAGAATTCAGGGCTTCTCCTCTCTTTAAGTCATTCAGATGCCCATTTGCTTTATTCCTAATCCTCCAATAGATGGTATACATTGCAATTTTATAGCTATTGATGATTCATTCCCTTTTGCCTATATTTCAGAGTCCATGGAGATTCTTTCTCATTTTTATTGTAGTTGCTAGCTGTGACATTTTGGGCTTGCTGTCTTGTTTCTGTGTCTATTTTTATGATGGAATTTTGGAAGAACCAACATTATGCCACTATAACCATTTACAGAATTTTCTAGAAGAGTGAGTATGTGGATTTTTATTTTTAATAGATAATAACAAATATCCCTCAATAAAACCTTAGTTGTGGTACTCACACACAGTTTATGATAGTTGGTTTTCCCATACCTTGGCTAACATTAGATAGTATCATTAGTTTTCATCTTTGGCAGTCTAACAAGTGGACAGTTGTATGTCACTCTTTTATGTTGCCTTTTGTGATTGCAAATTAAGATGGAAGAGGTATGTTGAGCTATTATCATGGATGTAGGAAACAATTATGTATGCTTTCGTATGGATGAATACATTATATCTTTTGAACATATTTCTAACAGGTTGGTGGATTTTTTGTGTTGGTTTATTATTTTAATATATTAATAAAGTGATTAGGTTATTTAGAGAATATTAATATAGTAATCCATATATCATATCTATGTCTTTCTTGTAAATAACCTGTTATTTAAACATTCTATTATCTAAAATTTCTCTGTTTTCTTCAATGATTTGAAATGCCGTATTTCTCACTCTTAAATTATAAAAATGTACTTGGATTGACTAATGAACATTCAATTCTGATTTGCTGAACTGTCTACTCTTCTAATGTCCATTTGAAATTGCTATCTTTATAATATGGTTTAATATCTATAAAGCTATGTCCCTTTCAACACATTTTTCTAATTTTTTTAATATAGAAATTTAGCTATAATTTTCACTTTCAAAGGAAACGAGTGGCTTGCCTGAGGTCATGCAGCTAGATGTGGGTAGAGGCAGCATTTGAAATAAAATCTGTCCAAAATGTGTGCTCTACTTACATAGTTTCTCTTTTATAAAAATCCAACTGTTTTCATTCAGCAGGAAAATAAATATGTGGTGTATCATGTGTGCCGGATTCTGTGCTAACTGCGAAGGCTACAAAGATAAATTACTTTGTTTCTGGACTTGAGAGCTTATGGCTTAATATCTTATTGTTATCCTTTTTTATTGCCAATTTTCCTCTAGAAAATCATATTTAAACCTTTATGAAGCCTTTTAAATCCACAAAAGTAGTCCTTTTTAATATCATAAATATATCAGTTGGGCACAGAGACAATAACTAAAGTAATTTTTGGCTGCAACTATTTTATAGGAGATGAATGCTTAAAAAGGAATAAAAGCAAGGTTTACATTTTAAAAATAACAGTAAGTGTAATGTCTTCTACAAAACAATTGCATTTGGAGTTCTCCTAACTCCTAACTCATGTTCCCTAATTACTCACTAAAGATCATTTGATGCATTAGAAAAGGCTCAGGTTTCACATCTTTTCTCCCTATAATAGTCATTTACAGCTGCATACATTGTTACACTGAAAGTGACTTAAAACAACAATATATTTTTTAAAGATTTTGTTTATTGTTTAGAGAGAGGGGAAGGGAGAGAGAAAGAGAGGGAGAGAAACCTCAACGTGTGGTTGCCCCTCAGACATCTGCTACTGGGGACCTGGCCTGCAACCCAGGCATGTGCCCTGACTGGTAAATGAATCAGTGGCCCTTTGGTTCCCAGGCCTGCTCTCAATCCACTGAGCCACACCAGCCAGGGCTAAAAGAACAGTATTTTTAATCTCATGGTTTCAGTAAGTCAGGAATCCAAATGAGGCTAAGCTGGGTGTTCTGCTTCAAGTTGTAATCAATCAAGATGTCTGCCAGGTCCACAGTCACTGTAATGTTCAACTGAGGAACTGCTTCCAAGCTCAGTCACCAGGTGGATGACAGAGTCAGGGCCTCAATTTTTCACTGGCAGTTGATCAGAGGCTGCCCTGAATCCCTTGCTGCCTGGACCTCTCTCTATATAGCATACCTCACAACACGGCAGCTTGCTTCATGAGAGCTGGCAAGCAAGAAGACAAGAGAAGTGTGTACTGGTAAACGGCAGATTTTAATCTAGTCTCAGTAGTAACTGCCCATCACCTTTGCTGTATTTCATTCACGAGAAGCAGGTCACTAGGCTCATCTCGAGGGAAAGTGGAGGGGATCCTATAAAGGACATGAATAGCAGGAAGTAGGAGTCATTAGAGATCATCTTAGTAGGCTCTCTAGTTTGGAACTAAATGCTGTACAAGTTTTACCTCATTTGGTATTCACACAAGGTTACAGGCACAACCTAATACCCTTTCCCCCTTGTTATATTTGAGGATGCCAGGGCACAGAGAATCCAAGTCATACATCTAGTAAAAGCCGGCAGCCCATTTCCAATTCCATGATTGCCACTACTACATGGGAAACAAATTTGTTTTTTTTATAGTCTCTCTAAATATTGTGAATTGGACAAAGTCTACTTCATTGGTAATAACTAATTTTGAGACCCAAATTATCTTGGAGGTAGACTTTTGAGGTTCTGTTTGAAAGGAAAAGCCAGCAATGAGTTAAAGTCCACGTAAACATCACGCAGCAGCTGCACAGCAATTTCATTAGCCTGTAGCAGTTATTACCTTGAACTGTGAAAAAACTTAAACAGACACAAACCGTTTGCAGATAATTGTACTGACATTCCTACTTCATTACGTTAGTGGAATTGAACTTGTGGTGCTGATGCCAGGGTGCATGAGCCCTTCCTTTAGGAGGAAGACATGCCACATGCCCTTATTCTCAGTTGAATGGAAGGCTTTTGGTAGAAGGTGGCTTTGCAGCACAAAGATACATTCACTCAACTAACAGAACAATCTTAATTAAAATATAGTAATTTTTAAATGGTTTCAGATGATCCTGTGCATCCTGTTCATTGAAGTGAATACCTAGAGTTAATGTTTTACCAATATGTGGTATATTCATCCAATGGAATATTATTCGGCCATAAAACCTAATGAAGTACTGGTACATGCTACAACATAAATAAACCTCAAAAATATGGTGCTATGCAAAAGAATCCAGTCACAAACAACTATATATATTATTCATGTATGTGAAAAGTCCAGAATAGGTAAATCCATAAAAGTAGAAAGTAGATTAATGGTTGCCAGGGGCAGGGGAAGGAGAAAATTCAGAGTGACTGCTAATGTGAATGGAGTTTTGTTGGGGAGTGATAAAAATCTTTTGAAATTAGTGGTTATGTTTGCAAAATTCTATGAACATTAATAACCACTAGACTGTATATTTCAGACAAGAGATTTTTATGCTACATGAGAATTATATCTCAGAAGTTTATAAGAAAATTTCATTTGCCTCAATGTGAATTTGTCTATTTTTTCCTATTACATTTTATGTTTTTACACCTAACGTAAAAATTCACTAAAATTTAAATAACTACCTTTTTGGGGAGTTGTTCCTTTTACCATTAGTAATCATCTTTGCCCGTATTTTTTGACTTGAGGGTCATTCATCTAGTATTTATATAGCTATGCCAGCTTTATTTGATAAAGATTTGTCTGGTTATAACTTTTTAAAAATTGTTTTGTTTTCTACTTTCTTGTTTTCCAGTCAAAATTTTTCTTTTACAAGTAGCAAGGCTCTTGGAAAGGCCCTAGTGACATAATCATTGGTCATATGTTTGGTTAAATTTGCAGTATAAGGTGTTTTGACTGTAAATGTTTAAGATTGATACTTTTTCCACTGTTTCCTCTGCCATACGTTCCCTCTTGCTGTGTGGCAATGCAGTGGCCATGGGAATTTGGGGGGCTCAGCTAATGTGGTAAGTACTTTAGATATTAAAGTATATGTTAATGTGGTTTATAGTCATGATTTTCTGGATACTTAATTCTTGTTTGCCATGTTGGAATGAATGCCTTGTTGGAGCCCTTGGATGGTGTGCTGTTCTGAATCACCTTGCATCACAGCACAGAACTTAGGGCCCTGAAGCTGAACTGCTGTATGAGCTTGCCATCCTATACCTGGCACCAGAAGTGTGTGTGAGCTAGAGGAGAAATAAGTTCTGAAAAGTATAAATGCAGAAACTTATCTGGGGAAAATTCTTCCAAAGAGATTTAACATTGTAAGCAGAGGATTTGGTTCTTTTCGATGCTTCATCAAAATAGAAACTCTCTTGTATCAGGTAAATCACTGACTCAGTAATTCATGTTACTTAGTAATTCACATGTATGATTAGAAATATACATGTTTCTTAAAAAGTATCTTACATAATACAATCTGTTAGACCTCCTGTGTTTTGTAGGACGCTAACCTACAGAGGTATAAATCAGAATATCAGTGTGTTCAGTTTTATGTTTTATGCGCCTCGGTATATGGAAGCACATGTTAGTATATTTGATGTATCTTGTCCTTTAAGTCCCAGATGACATGGTTCATACTTAAAAACTTTTTTTCTGCTGATGTGACCCAAAATACTAATATCTGTGAATATATCATAAAATATACCACACCATAAGTCTATGAGTACATTGTTATTTAATATTATTTACTTGCACAAATATTTTTTAAATGCCCTGCAACCTCGCAGCTTATATATGAAACAAATTCAGAAAAGTTTTTCTAATTTTGACAAAAATCATTTAAAAATCTACATGTTAGTAATAAGACATAAAGCTAAAACTTTCAATAATACCAATATTAAAAAACATGTTAGCCATGTTTTAAAAACAGGAATTGTATTTCTATTCTGTTTACTGAAAATTTTTCAAAATTATTATTACATGAAGAGCAATAAAAAGTATGCTGCCAAAAAATTTAGGCAAATACTGTATGATATAGGTGTGTTCAAAAGGAAATTTTTAAAAGGTTTATTTATTTATTTTGGCTAATGGTGTTTATCAGCTTTTTAAAACTTGTAATTTGTTATGACTTTTTTCTTATTCTAATGAATTTTAAAATTTTATATCTAATTTTAATTTATTCTTATTTGTTTTTTAGAGAATTATAAATTAAATTAACTGGCCCCTTACAAAGCCTGGATTTGTGTTTATCTCCTTCTCTTGGAATGGTCATTATTTCAATTTTTGTCATTAAGTGCATTTGAACAGTGTTATTGGTTGTGTTCAGGATTAACAAGTAGACTTTAAATTTGCATTGAAGTTAATCTACATACTTGGGGAACAGGAAGCCTGATATTTCTTCCTTCAGCTCCTCGTTTCTGTGACAGTTTTATAACACCTGTGCTACTGAAATGTTCTGATTGCTACAAATGTGTGGGTTCAGTTTAAGATTTAAGGTTAGGTGGGTCTATTAGCTATTCAGTTATAGAATTCATCATTGAATGTTTACAGGAAGTTGACTTGGCCAGAGCCCAAAAACTGGATATGTTTCAATGACAGTGCTTATTTGTAAACATTTTGCTTAATTAGGCTAAACCTTTAGCAGTTAAATATGAATAGATACTGTGTGAATAATAATGTAAGCACCAGAGTAATTTAAACTACCTTTATCTAAAGGAAAATGCCATTCTGGTGCCTTTGTTAGCAATCAACATATGTATTTAATATAAGACTTTTCATCATTATAATTAACAACCGAGCTTTTGAAAGGAAAATGAATGATTTTAAAAGGCAGTTTACTCAGATTATGGATATATAATATTCACTCATATGTCACTTAATAGATTTTTCTATCATTGCACATCTGTAAGTCTAATTATTGCTATCTTTATTTATTTAGAATCAAATTCTAAAGTAACAGATGTACTTAAATAATATATTTGATGCAAATTTTCATTAGAATAACGTGCATGTGTGTAATATATTATTATGTATATACTTGTGCCTGCTTAGCACAGATTTTTAGCACTTTTCATAAATGAGGCTGTGATTATGATTCCCAAACTCATGTGCTTTTAGATGTACAGAGATAAAGTACTTTATACTTTAAAGTACAAAGTTAACACTCTTTAGGTTGTATGAAATGGAAACCCGCTCTGTTTGAACAACATACCTGGGCCATGGGAATAGAATTAGAAGGGGAACACACTAAAGAATCCATTAAGCTACTCTCACAGTGTCTCTCACGTCTGTTTCTCTCTGTATAAGGTGCTTTTTCTCCTTTATTTGCAAAACAGTTTTTCTCTTTCCTGTCCCTAGGTAGAAAATGACTACCGACACTTGCTCTGGAATTTATGTAAAGTTATGAGGTAATTGAGAAATGCTAAATTGACTTTCTTTGGGTCTTGGTTCTTAATATTGGAGAACAAACTGATTGGTTGAGTTAAGGGCTAACCCCTGGTGTGAATGATGATCAAGTGCGATCATGATAGCTGCCATTGTAGCTGAGTGAGAAGCTACAATGGAGAGAGGGAGGAATATTTTCAGAGAGGAGATCCTGGAAGACAATTTAATAAGTGTCTCTTGTATATGTTCAGAGGCTACAGTTCTTATCCTTACAGTAACAACATTAGTACTACTAGGGTGCTTGTTAGAAATTTCGACTCTCAGATGCAAATTAAAACCAATGAGGTACCACTTCACACCAGTCAGAATGACTATCATAAACAAATCAACAAATAACAAGTGCTGATGAGGCAGTAGAGAAAAGGGAACCCTAGTACATGGTTGGTGGGAATGCAGACTAGTGTAGCCACTGTGGAAAACAGTATGGAATTTCCTCAAAAAAATAAAAATGGAACTACCTTTTGACCTGGCAATTCCACTACTGGAATTATACCCTAAGAACCCTGAAACGTCAATCCATAAGAGCCTATGCACCCCAATATTCATAGCAGCACAATTTATAATAGCCAAGTGCTGGAATAGTTCCAATAGTTCCAATTTTATATATGAAGGATAGCATAATATATCCATTGACAATGTACTTGTAATGTTTCTAAACTTTACTGCTATGACATATTTATATTACTTACCAAGAATATGGCTTAATGGAAAACTCAGATGAAACAAGTAATCCAGGTAACCTTGATGAAGATGTTTAAGATAAAAATCCTCAACTCTTAAGTATCATATACTTTAATTTTTATGTAATCATATGGTATGAAATAAAATATTATTAGCTAAGTGCTATTAATGCTAATTACATGCCCAAAACTTTTCTAAGTAACTTACATAGATTTTTCTGGTTTATATTTGGTTGTGTGCAGATTACGATCTACCATAACTAAATTTTTATAAATATAACTGTTTTTAGCTAAGTTTTCTTTTCCATTTTTACCACTTGAGTTTGGGCTATGGAGTTGGACTGACCCGTATTTGAAATTGGGTTCAGCCTGTTACAGATTGCATATACTTGGGCTACTTACATCAATTCCCTAAGCATGAGTTCCCTGTCTGAAAAGTGAAAATGATAATTACAATTCTTTTACAGAGTTGTGAGAATTAAAAGAGAAAATTAATGTGTCTTGGTATAGAGTTCTCATGAGTAAAGATTAATTATTATTATAATTGTTTACTTGATTTTATGTTCATCCTTAATTTCATTTGGTTCATGACAAGTTTTCTCATGTTGCTTTTGGAAATCAGTTTTATTCTATCTGATATCTTGGGAAGAAAAAGTTTCATTTTTTGGTCAGCATGTGGCTGGTTAGAGGGTTATTGCTATCAGGTCTCTTTCTTGAAAATACTATATGTTGCCTGTATTTGGTTATAAACTCCATTTGCAGTTTTAAACTTGATCCTTCATTTAGGTTGACTTCATGTAATTTTACTTTATTGAATATATACTATGTCAGAAACAGGTAAGCAGAGAAAAATCAACAGGGATGACATTGTTTGATGATGTTTATAGATATTTTTGCAGTGCTTCCTTCCATAAATAGAACTTTAGCTTCCCGATTTCCTCATTCAATATTAGATTTGCCACAGATAATCCATGCAGCATTTTAGAGGTCAGAACCTTCAGGTTAGAAGTTTTGTGGTAAATTTATGCCTTCCTATAAACATAAAGGCAATCCTTAACCTCATAAAAATAGATTTTAAAGAACTTGGCAAATATCATTTAATATCTCTGTATGACATTGGGTTAGGGAGAATATTATTCAGATTCAATATTTTGTTTTATTATTTCTCATACATTTTACAAGATGAACATTCAGGTAGAATGTATCTCACATAATAACACTGAATTCTTTATTCTTTTGTCAAGTTTTATGTTTTTTTCTCAAGTTTGAAAGCAACAGAGAGATAGCCTTAGGAGAGACAAAGAACAAAATGTCATATTCATTTCTGTCATGAGTAATTGGAAAAGGTGAATTTAGATATAAGGGTAAATTGACTTATTAGTAACCCATCTCTGTATTGGATTAACTCACCTCACTAATGAGAAATTACACCCTAGCTGTTGTGTCTCAGTGGATTGAGTGCTGGCCTGTGAACCAAAGTGTCACTTGTTTGATTCCCAGTCAGGGCACATGCCTGGGTTGCAGGCCAGGTCCCCATTTGGGCATGCACAAGTTGCAACCACACATTGATATTTCTCTCTTTCTCTTTCTCTCTCCCTCCCTCTAGAAATAAACAAATAAATTTTATTTTTAAAAAATGGGAAATTGCACAGTCCCAGAGTTGATGTACCAGACATCTTCCCCACCCACTTATGAAGGAAACAGCAAAAACAGCAGAACACATGCCTCCTGCAGACCACATGGAAGCACAAATGTTACCCAAAGACTTATGTTCAGTTCTTTCTTCCAGAATCATCATCAGAAAAATCATTTTTCCTTCTATGATGAAGCTAATTTGAGTTTTATTCCATTATTTTTTCTTCTCAAGGTGAGATGTCACAAAACTTTAGTATAACTATGGAGTTGAAGACATCCTATGCACTGGTAAATAATAGCATTCTAACAGTCAGGGTAGTTTACAGAAACTAATGGTAACTTGTTCACGTGTAATGTTTTAATTATTATTTTATATTTTATGTGAGATTAAATGAGAATTCGTAATACCCTCAGAAAAGTAAAATTTAGCCCAATGCTTACAACTATGAATTCAAATTTATCTTAACTTTGAATTTGTAATTAAAATGCTGTTAAATACTTTTTACCATTGACAATTAAAGGATGCACCTTCTTTTCTAAACCTCTTCTATATTCATGTATTTTCTTTGCTTAACTTTCTAATGTTTTAATAGCTTTAGGGTGAGACTTTGCTCACTAGGTAGGATCTAAAGCAAATGATTAATTGTAATGCAATTGCATGGATAAAAATCTCAAGTATCAAATTTATTTTTACTTTTCCTCTTCATTGTATCAACTCCACTTACTTTGAATCCTCCATCTCCAATCTCAATCAGAGTTATACATCATGGTAAGAAGCTAATCTCTTCCCATGACACTGTGTATAGGGAATGCATAAGAAAGCCTTGGAGACAAGATATATTTTTCAAATCTCTAGGCTCTAAGTTTTAGTGAGTAGACAAAGAAGCTTAAGTTATCCTCCTTTTCTGTTTTCCCCCTATTTTCTCTTTTTCAGTTTGTTTTGCCTACAAACTTTTTTAACCTTTCTTTCCTTTTCTTATACAAGGCTGGACAAAAGTGCTATTATGAGTACCTGAAACACAGAGTTTATTTGTGTATAATTTATTAATTATTTTTCATGCAAACAACTATAAACCTACATTTGCCCACCCTTCTATTTGTAGTAAGGTACTACTTTTAATGCTATCAATTTTATAATACAGTAACAAAATCACTTTCTAGTATATAAAAATCTACTACCTTAATTGTAGCTTTCAAGACTTTTTTTCTTAAATTGCAACTTTTATCATTTAGTTTAATTGAGAATTGTATGGAACAGATTTGGGGACATCATTTTTTTCCAATATAAATATCCGCTTAAAATACACATGTTGGGTATTAGTGACATTCTTAAAGATGATTAAACTATTCTCTCTGGACAGTTTGACAGCATTCTTAATGCATACACGTTCAACCATCTGGTTTACCTAAAGGGAATTTAAAGGATGATGTCACCAGAGTACCTCATCTCATTGAAAGCACTGAACTGAATACACAAGAGTGTTATTAGAAACATATGTTTGGTTTAACAAAGCCAACCATTTCATTCACTGTAAGCCAGATTCTATCAGTGACAAAAATTTCTCAGGAAGTTAGCTGGCACTTGAATATATTAAATTACTACTAAAGGGCACAACATCCTCAAACTGTTCTCAAATGTCCTTTGCACCAATCAAAATACTTGATTTATTCTAAGAAGAATATTCTCCTCTTTAAAAAAGCCCATGTGTTATAACTGAGAAGGTATAGAAAAGTTTTAGAGAATCCATATACCATCGTTAATATTCACATTTAAAACAAGTAATATCAACATGTAATCTTATTAAAATTATTGACTTATTTCCAAAGAGGTTTAAAACAATGTTTAAATTGCCTGGCTTCAGAAAAGAAAGGCAAAATGCATTTTATGAGTGACTGTTTAAAAGAAATAATAAGAACAATGTATTCATTTTCGGATGACCTGGTGTTTCAGTGACTTCATTTTTAAAGGAAGACCTGTTTATAATAAACTACCCTTAAAGTTCAAGACACATTATAACAATAATGCCATTAAAGCAAAAGATTAAGAACTATTTTAAAATGATTGAGGTTAGAATACAATAAATTGCCAGGCATATATTTAGTCTTTAGAGTGATTTTAAGTTTTCTTTAAAATATCACTAGTGCATGTCCTCCTCTCGAGTAATACCATATATGTATTTTGCATAATGCATTCTTGTGTATGGAGTGCACCCATGTTTGTGTACACATTATATATTGGATTCCTATACACATTATTATACCCATAGTATGTAATCATTATACCCATCTATAATGTGCATTCTTATTTTTCCTTCAGAAATTTGGGTAAAAAGGTGTACATTATAATTTATTTAAAATTTTTTTTCCTGAAAGACAAAAAACAAATTAGCAAAATTCATTTTACTATTAAAAATGGTTTATCCCAAGCAGGGAATTCGGTTGATAAATACCAACCAAATCAGATTTCAGAGAAAAAGGAAGAAGATAAGATGGTTTTGGAGAAGGAACCAACTACACAGATTTCCAAACGCTCTTTTTAAATCAGTTTTGATGTAGTCACATTATTCACTGAAGTTACAATGTTATATTGCAATGCTTCAGTAATATATTATTTGCTGTATTTTTTGGTGAAAGCTAAAACCCTCAAAATTAATTTTTTTCAATGTAAAATAACACAATAAAAATATACCTTAAAGTCAGTGAAACTGATAAAATATGTAGAAGACATAAATGACCTAGACATAATGTGGCCTCTTAAAAGTGCATTTTGTGCTTTCGTTTGTTGATGTACCAGATTACAAATACAGAATGGCCTCAAACTTATCAAATATCATAAATGCAATATCATATTAAAACATGGTGTATTTCATAGGCTGGTTAGTTTACCCACAAAATGCAAAGTACTTCCAAATTGCAATATTTTTAGGAGATAGTATAGTATAGTGAATGGGGCATGGGTTTTGAAGAACAAAACCAAAACAGTCTGAGTTTTAATCCAAATATCTTTATACACTAATTTTGTAAATTGGGGTCAATCTATTGAAGTTTGTTTTCACTTCTATAAAATGGGGACTTCTTCAGTTACTATGTATATAATACATACTTATTTCAGTTACTAGGGCTTCCTAACAAATCACCTCAAACTTAATGGTTTACAACACATTCAGGGCTTTAGTGGGCTCAGAATTTAGAAAGAACATAGTGGAGATAGTTTGTATCTGCTCTACAATGGCCTTTGTCCTAGCTGGGAGACTTGAAGTTGGAGGCTGGATTTATCTGAAGCAATCAACTCGTACACCTAGAGAAGATGCTACCTGCCATCTGGAGCTCTCAGTACCTCTTCACAGGAGCATCTCCGCATACAGCTAGTTCAGGCTTTCTCCTAGTATGGTGGGTTGTAAGCATTAGTGTCCTGAGAGTGGAAGCTGCATCCATGAGGGAACTTAGTCTTGGAACACATAAGATCATTCTGCCATACCCTGTTGATTAAAGCACCAACAAGTTCCTACCCAGATACCATGGAACCCCACCTTTGATGGGAAGAACACATAGAATTGGGTGTTTATTTCATGTGGCCATAATGAGAAAATAAAATCTATACTTCTTATAGCTTCAGATATATTAGCTATTATCACTATTATATGATATGGTATGGAATTGTAGGGAAAGAATAAGGATTTAGAATCAGGGTGTTTTTCTACTTGATGTAAAAATCTTTGTCAGAAAAACCGAGTGTCTCTGACAAATTATTCATCTATTTAAAATGAAATTAGTAGGATACACCTTTTTTTGAAGGGTTACTCTATGGATTAAAAAGAATATACAAAAGAACTTGACATATACAAAATACTCAATAAATGCTCCCTTACTGCCTCCACTAAATTTTGGCTCTATAGGCAATGTCACGAAAATGCCTCAGCTGCTGCTGAATCACAGCTCACAATAAACCAGAACAGTTGCTAATACATCACAGGGATGAATTTCTGTTTAGAAACAAACTTCAAACTTCAAGCAGTGTGTTATAGAGAATGCAAATGAAACATCTTATATGGAAAAATGCAGTGTCACCAACAGGCTTGAGGAACAAATTGAATCATAGACTCAGAATCTTAGAAAAGATTCTGGCTGCTGATAGGGCAAAATCCACATGTTATAGATTAGTGAATCAAAACAGGTTACATTGCTTAAATTTATGCTCTAAGGAACAAACCTGTTGCTGAAATCCATGTCTGGTTACCTGTGGGTTCAAGTCTCTAAGACATAACTGCACATTTTGAACCTTCTTTATGTCCTTTCTCCCCAGAAATGGAATCATGTGTTAATGACTAATGAGCATGTTATTATTGTGAATATGATGAGGTGATTACAATAAGTAATGAATTGCTATGTCTTATGATGGTTTTTCAAAATCTTCAATACAATAGAAGGAATACTTATGTCATTATAGTAAACAAGCTAGAAACTGAAGCTCAGAAATAGCTGAAGCCATTTCCAGACAGTTTCCCAAATGCACGTTTCTGTGTTTGAATTCTTATGACATTGTTTAATCAAAAACCCACATGTAGTTGGATCAACCATAGACATACCCTGGGCAAGTCAGTTTTTCCACCGTGGAGTACAGTGTAGGGGTGAACAAGAGATCAGAATCAGACTGCCTGGATGGGACCCTGCTGTCAGTTTACTTAACTTTACTGTGCTTCCAGTAATAGTTCGTGATCATGGGAACTACATAGTGGTTTGGTTTCCTGTTGCTGCTATAACTAATTGCCACACATGAGGTGGCATCAGACAACAAAGTTATTCTCTTACACTTCTAGACTCACAAGTCCTAAATCAATTTCATTAGGTTCAAGTCAAGGTGTCAGCAGAGCTGGTTCTTTTCCTTCAGAGGCTCTGAGGGGAAGGTCTTTTGTGTTATTTTCATGTGTTTGTTTGCTTTTTTCAACTTTCAGTGGCTATCTGCATTCCGTGTGACTATATTTAGGACTCTCACAGATAATTTACAAGCATCTTACATATCAAGGTACTTAATTTACTTTAAAAGTTTATTTATTTGTTTATTTATGTATGTATTTATTTATTGCCAGATTAGGGAATAGTCACAGGTACTGGAGATTAGAATATAATTAGGAGCCAATATCCAGCCTAAAGCAAATGGGTTGAGTCATATAAAGTACTTCATATCTTGCCAGGCTCTAAGTAAATGCTCAATAAAATGCCAACAATTATATTATTATGAAATATGGCCAAGTTGTAGTTATGTACACAGATATCACTTTCTTCTCTCAAAGGCACACCATTGCATAATATGTCATTCAAAGAATATGGATGACAAGAGCAACACAGATCAAAATTATCTGTCTCTGAGCCTCACGCAGTGGCACAGCTGGGATTCCAGACACATCCCAAATTTCTTTTCCCCACATGATCCTAAGAGAGTGCCTCTGTATTCTATGATACTTTGTTTCAAACTATATCCAGCTTTATTTTAAATCTTCTTTCACTTCTTTTCTGGTTTTCACTCTTGATCTTTTTGAGCTGTAAAAATGTCCACCTTTGCCTTTTCACGTATCAACTGACATTTTGGCACTCTGCATCTCAGCTCTGTCCCTGACAACTGGGTTTATTCTGCTCCCCATAAGTGTGCAGCCATGGATGAGATGCCATACTCTTTTCTGTCGTCCTCACTCTGATGATTTGATCCCACTGTTGAGCCCTTTTCCTCCCATAGATATCTATTTATTTCTTTTTGTTTTTGTTATATTTTTACTTATATTGTACACTCTTCGATTAATTAACATATAAATGTGTCTTATAGCCTTCCCTCAAAAGGCACTTCAAGCAAATTTCCCCAGGCTAAATTGGAGGACATTACCATCAGCTGCCTAGGTGACAGGTGATTCAGATGAAAGCTTTCCTTTTGCCAAACCTGTGGTGAGTTCTCTGTTGAGTCAGGACATGCCTAATTATTTAAAAACCTAGTGTACATTAGGCTTGTGTTGATGAACATGAAAGCCACAATCTTTGCCCAAGAAGTATTAAGTATTATAAGTTCAAAAAAAACCCAAAATAGGTCATTATAATTCAGGGTGGTATACCCAAAGTTACGATATTCATGGTGTTATGGATGGGAGCACATAGGAGAGACAACTAACCCTGATTTGCAGAGTCTGAGGAGAGATCCTTAACGAAAATGGTTGGTAGGGTGAAATTTAAAGTATCAGCTCTCTTTAGACTAACAAAGTGCAAGAGGGGACAGGATTCATGACTGCAAGGAGAATACAGTGTTTAAAGAAGAAAGAAGAGCCTGTAGCAAAGTCTTGGAGAATTAAAGAGAGGATGGCATGTGTAAAGTTCTGAGCAAATTTCAGAGTCCCTGAAGCTTTGGGTATGACAGGAGAATGGGAAGAGAGAAGACAGGAGAGGTCAGCCAGCTTCTGAGAAACTTGAGAGTCATTTTAATAAGTGTACATTTTCTGTAAAGAGTAAAAGGCATCCTGTAAAGAGGGGTGCTAGTTTTAAGACTAAGGTTCAGCAAAATTATTCTTCATGCATATTGCAGTGGGAAAAGGGCAAATGGCAAGATTGGAGAGAGACTGGTTTAGCTAGTGTGGAGCCTGTTACAGACATACGGTTGAAACAAGACGGTGGCTTCATCCTAAAATGGCAAGAGAGGAGTTCTTGGTTTCTCTTCAACAGAGTCTAGTTTTTTTTTTTTCTTTCTAAATTAAATGTCATACTTTAGGGTGCATTCACAGTTTTTCTAAGGAGACTCTACCTTTGTGTTAGAAGAACTGACAAACTAAAATTTATCACATATCACTTCTAGGTCTTTTGGCTAAGATCAAGTCTAAAATTTATCGCATACTCACAGATATGGCTCTTCAATCAATCCCTTGTCACACATTTACTTTTTTAATTATAATTATTATTGCTTAACCATTATACTGGTTTTGTTTCTCCAACTCTCCCACAGAATTAGATGGTACTGATTCTCACAGGACCCACAAATCAAGAAAAAGAAAAGGCTACAAATTTGTCAGAAAGTTGCGCTGTTTAGGAGAGTAAGGCATTTCTGTGAAGCCCTAGGGAATCTTTTAGCTGAAAGAGACTGTTGACAGTTTCCTCCTGCGATTTAAGAGGTGTTGGAGAACGGTCTTGTTAGAGACAATGAGGCAACATTTTCCCATTCTGCTCCTTTCTTCAACTCTTTTCAGGGTTGTTTCCTGGTGTGATTCTAGAATGTTGTAAGGTGCTGAATTATGAGTAAATCCAAACAAGAAAAAGGCAGAGTAACAGCTTTCACAACTAGGAGATGAGAGAAAATCTTTATCTGATGGATTATTTTCCTCTCCCTTGTGAGAAATGGTCTTAGATTGTCAAATTGTGTGAAACATGACCACAACACAGTCATTAGGAATTCATCCCATTATGACAGAAATTGGTGAGACTTGTGGTTGCAAAACTCTGTACACCGCTAGTCTTTGCAAATGATGTGGGAGAAGCACTGTTCTTGGGTTTCTAGAGTGTGATAGAATTCTTTATTTTTTTATTAAAAGCATATTAACAGTTTACACAGTTGTCTGCATTTTCAAACACCTAAAATAGGCAGGTCAAATTTCAGTATGCCAATGTTTTTTTCTTTGTGTGTTATACAGAAGACATGAAATTACTATTCAAAGATAATGTGAAATAAATCAAAATGAAAAAACAAAACAATAAACAATGTAAGAAAAGATAATTTTATAGTATTATAGAGAGGACTTTTAAAAAACATAAAATAAATGAAAGAAATCACAAAAGATGAACAGTTATGTCCCTTGGAAAAATTTATATATGCAAAATTCATCAAACTTAATGTATATGAAAAACTGAAAGTAAATTATATGATTAAGAATTGAAGATAGCCCTGGTTGGTGTGGCTCAGTTGCTTGAGTGCCAGCCTGCAAACAAAAGGTTGCCAGTTTCATTCCCAGTCAGGACACATGCCTGGGTTGCAGGCCAGGTCCCCAGTTGGCGGCGTTCAAGAAGCAACTGATTGATGTGTCTTTTGCACACAGATGTTGATCTCCCTCTCTTTCTCCCTTCCTCCCCTTCTCTCTAAAAGTGAAAAAAATAAATCTAAAAAAAACTGAAAATAGTTTACAATCTTAACAACTTTAAGAAAACGCATAAGGAAATCCTAATACTTGAAGACAGGGTTTGGAAATAATTCACAGAGAAATAGCAATAGTCTCTAACTATATTGTGATGAACATTTTGTTTATACTTGAATTCTCCTGCAGTCATTTTCCCCTCTTCTAACAACAGATTTTGAACTTTATTTGTTGAGTCTGCCCCAAACCCTAGTGATAAAGTATATAATTTAGGCTCAAGTCAATCTATAGTTCAGGGCTGTGCATGTTTCCTAAGAAGATCCATTCAGATCTCAGTCTTTTTCTGGGATCTGGTAGTAAAAAGGCTTTTCCATTGAACTTAAACTTGAATCTGAGAATACATAAAGTTGGAGTGATTACAGCCATCTTATCACAGGGTAGAGAACAAAGAATAAATATAGATTAAAAAAGGATAACAAGTAAGCAAATAAAAAGACTAGAAGATGATGACAGTTTTTGAGCTTAGAAATCCAGCTGGGCCTGGAAAGTAGTTGCAACCTTTCTGCAGAACTGTGTGTTATAATAATATTATCTCAGTTGACCCAGAAGATATAACTTAATACATTAACATGTTAACATACTCATATTGCTTATACCTGGATGACATGATCACTGATGTTTTTAATATTCTTTATTATATTCTATTGTATTCCCTATTTGTTTCTAAAATGAAATGCATTCCCTTTGTTTTTAAAATTTTGTCTCTGTATTACTTTTATAAATCAGAAATATATACTTTTTAATGTGTTAATTAATATGATAAATTGTATGGACAACATAACAATGTATATGGATTCAGCTAGGCTTAACAAATGTTAATTCTCAGGTGTCACCAAAGTTAACCAAATTGTGAGGTTTGAGGACATGGTCCTCCAGACTGCTGAGTCTGCCAAGACTTCTGACATCAACTGAATGTTTGGAGGGGTAATCAAAACCACCCTCAATTTTAATAATTTTCTAGAAAAACTCACAGAACTCACTGAAAGCTAGTGTATTCATAATTACAGATGGTTACAGGGAAAGAATAAAGACAAAAAATTAGCCAATGGAAGATATGCATAGTGTAGAGTCTGTGAGGATCCAAACACGAAGCATCTGTTGTCGTCCCATTGAGTTCTTTCTTGGTGGTATCCACAGTTCTTACGGAGCTTCAGTGATTGGTTTCTCATGTAGTTTCACTCACTTACCAGGTGTATCACTCTGAAATGGACTGCCAGAACAAAATGCTGTAACAATGTTTTACCCAATCACCCCCCAACAAACCTCATTTCCAAATGTCACCACATAAGGAGTTAGAGCTTTCAACATATGATTTTTTGGGGGGGCACAAACATTTAACCCATAACTCCAGGTCAGCTGATATCATATGACTAAAGACCCCTATTTCAAACTACAGGATGGGTCTTTCTAGCATGGTCAGCCCTACACTAAGATCTAGTATGGCCAGCCCCCACCCTGAGCAAAACAGATTACTGCATAGAAGCTGAAGGTAAATGTCAGACCTCTTTTTGGGAAAGGTCAAATTCTTTACTATACACAAGGATATATATACATACATAAAGTTACCTTTTTTTAAAAAAATGGTTTAACTTAGTAAAGTGCAATAAATAAATAGCTTTATTCATTATTCTTCACCCTTTACTGTCTTCTGATACAGAGACTCTTTTCTCCACCCGCTGACAATATCTGTGCAGATCCTGTAGCTGTATACAGTTACTGTTGGCTATAAAAACAGTCTATCTGATCTTAAATTAATTTTAAAGATTTTCCTCTTCTTCACATCAAATCAGTGGTCCGGCCCCTACAGTGGGGATAAGGCTTAGTCTTTTCCCCTCCGCCTCTACCTTTTTTCCAATCTTTCTGATGTACTTTCCAGATAGGATTTCAATGCAATAGAAAAACAGAGCAAATAGTTTAATGGTTGAATACTCCTGTAATACAGTTTTCCATGCACTTGGTCATATTAGTCATTCATGAGTTTATGTAAGCTCATACACAACAGGTCATACTTTTTGGCTGGCCTCTTCCCACTCTTTTCTTAGTTCTGTTCCCCAGTCCACAGCTCCAGATCAAGCCTGCTGACCCACAATGGCATTCTCGTGGCCCAAGGGAACTCATGCCTTCTGACTCCACAAAATGCTGTAGAGCTACCTGCTTCCTAGGCTGTCTTCTCCCTTCACTTTGTCATTAAATCTACTAAAGATAGCATCCTATTCTAACTTTCCAGAAATGTGTACCAGTCTTTCTCCTTATACATACCCCCAAATCCTAGGGAGACACATCAGCTTTTCCTAAGAATTATCTCATGGCCTATGTCATAAGGAGATGTGTTGCTTAGCAAGCTTAAGGTCCAGATAGTGAGAAAGATGCCAGTCCTCCCTTTTATGGATAACTCTTGTCTTGATGAATGATTCTTTGGGGCACCTCTCTTAACTTGGTGGTGGTGGGACAGTAGAGACACAGAAGATAGAAAGAGAGAGGGCACAACATTTTCTACTCTTATACTTCCTTTAAGTAATACCCTCAGTGAATCTTCCAGTCATTTTTAACAAAGACTGAAAGTAGTAAGGTAGTTGATAGTTAAAGGAGGGATTTAATCATGTCAATAAATTTTGTTCACTATGCATGTTGCTTTTTTTGAATGTGGGAGTAATATATCACTTTGTTTGCAACTTTGGGGATTTAGCCAAATTTGTTCATGTTGATAGAAAGTGTCCCAGTCAACATCCATGTACATATGACATATATTACTACACTAATTTGCTGCCCACAAAAGCTAAGGTGTATTGAATTTAGATAAACTTAAGGGAAAATATTATTTCTGATTGATAAGTCTTATTGTAATTTAGCATTTCCTGTTTCTGGTTTAGAGAAGCAATCCTCCAAAGAAGGGATCCTCAGACTCCCAGAATATTAAAGATTCTGAGAAATCAAGAGAATGCTCTGTACAAAACCACAACAAAATCCAGTGTGTTAAAATAACATTCATTTATTTCTGAGCATCTGTGTGACATATGGAGTTTGCTTGATCTCAGTGGAACTTGACTACATGGTGTTCTGTGAGCAATGGTGACTGGGTCCTTCTTCTAAGTTAAGGACTGAGGCAGATTGGGTGGCCCTGCTTCAGTGCCTTTCATCTTCCTTGTGTCAGAGAGGTAACCAGAGACATCCCTTCTTCTCATAGTACCAGCAGAAATTAAAGTTAATAAGTCCCCTATCTGTGGCCCCCTCCAGTCGAGGCTTGGTATTGGCACACTGTCACTTCTACGTAGTTGCTTTTGGTCAAAGGAAGTGATTTGACTGAGCCTAAAATCAAGAAATGGTGACGCACACCCACAATGAGGCAAATGGCAAGTGTATGGGTGCAAAGAGGGGGACAAAACATCAAGATGATAATTTGAAAAGTGGGCAAAAAACTACCTATTGGGTCAGAGATGAGTTCTAATGGTTTACTTCAACCTCCAGTGAAATGACTTCAGACAAGTGCTGGTGAAGACTTTAAACAGCTTTCAAACTTAGAGTCAGAACCTATCTCTGCTACCCTTTATCTGAGTGACCATGAGTCAGAGGCTCTACTTTCATAGAGTTTAACTTCCTCATAAGTGGAGGTAAATAAAGAGTAATAAATTCCACTTCACTGAAAAATGGTGATGAGTAAAGAAGATAGTATGAATGATTAAATAATTCCCAGTTTTATGTATTGTGGGTTTTTTTTACCAGCATCATTTATATATTATATTTCACAACTGCCATGTTTTTTCTTAATCCATTCAACTCCCTTTCAGTTTGGACAGTAGGTGTGAACTTTTCAAGGCTTAATAACCTGTATTCCATAACTTCTTTTCTTCTTCATCAGCTCCAGCTCCCTTACCGGGCACCTCCTCTCTCCTATTGCTTTACTACTTACCAACCCATTTTACCCAATGTAGTAATATAGTACTTGAAAGAGAAACCTAATCCTACAGATGCACATACACATACTTCATCCTTCTTGAAATGGCCAAGAAGTTAGCACAGGGTATTAGATAACAAATCTTGCATATTATCTTTCCCCTTTTCCTTCCATGTCTTGTAACATCCTTCCCTTAATTTTTTACAACTTTTATATCAATTTGTCCTCTACCAGGAGTCCTTTCTCACTTTCACTAATTAAATCTCCCTCTTCTTCCTTTTCATTCAATCACCATTTCCTTGGCCAAGCTTTTGCCAAGACCTTTTACCTTGGTCATTTTACCCATCTCACAATTACCGTGTATGTTCCTGACACATATGTAGGGTAAGAAATAAATATTTTCCTCTACTTGTTATAGGTTCTGTAGCTGGAACTCTGTAAATTAAGCTATCCAAAGACAGAATAATAAGAGAAAAATGGAGAGGTTTATTAACAAGTGTATTATGCATTTATACTTGAGAGCACTCAGTGATGAAAAGTAACCCAACAGGTTTACTTAGACTTAAATACCAACCCAGGCTAAAACAAAGGGAAAAAGGGCTTAAGCTTCCAGGTTGGAGGGTGACTAGGAAAACTATTGTGACTAAGGGTTGTTCAGTGAGGTTTACTGTGCAGATTTAAACTCAGTGGGTACAGTAACTTCTTCGTTAATAAGAACTGTTTAGAGTCTTCCTCTTCCTGGTGCAGGTGAGAGAGACAAGGTTTACAAATGGAAATTTCTCCTATAAATGGAAATTTCCTCTACAAAAAAAATGTACCTTGTTTTTAGAGCCTTTCTTCTATCTATTAGTCCTCAATGGCCTGCAGTTCAATGCAATCCATATGCTAAGGAGGCATATTATTGTGTGAACATTATTAATGCCTTTCTTATTAAATCAATTATAGGTTCCAAAAAGACAGGAAATATGCTGCATCAGTCACCGGGATATCACTATATCTTGTAAAGCGCCTTCCCCAAGTTCAAGAAATATGTTTATTAGAATATTTTGACTTATTTCCTATAGTGTATTTAAAATATTTTATAATATCTAGGATTACATTATGGTAGCACAAAAAAACAACATAAAAGGAAACATTGCGTATACATGCTCATTTCTGGTCAGAATAATTTTAACTTTTTTTCTTAGAATCTGATTTCTTTTTTAAATCAAGGTTTCTCTTAAATTATGCCTCTCAGTATGTTCATAACCTCCCTTTCTTTCATTATTTCACATGATTCTGTTCTTTCATCTTCAAAATGTCTATTCAAAATAGTGAACCCTGTACTAACCTGATTCCATACCCAGAAAGCCTGAATTTTGATAAAACCCAAGGGCTAAACAATCTAAACGAAACACTGATTTACATGAATGGATGAAGTCTTTACCATCTCAAATTCCTGTTATAATTTGTTTCAGAAGAACAGATCCATGTTATGTCTATTTCTATTCCTTTCCTCATCTGTGACAGGGGAATGAGTCATTAGAATTTTAATGTCAGTGTTACATGCCAGCAGTGGTCTGTGGTTAGCTAGTTAAATATTCTGAATTCTGACTGGCTAAATCCATTCTACCTTTATTGTAAGAGAACAGGAATAGGCTGCTAATTAAACAAGAGAGCATGGAAAAGGTCAAATGAGTGCAAAATTATCTGTCTATCATTAAATGCTGACAGAATTAGAAGGCTTACTTTTTGTGACTGAGATTGAAATTGGAACATAGAATGTCACCACACGAATCCTCTAGATTGACAATGAGTGTGGCTGGGGTGGAAAGGTAAAGAATTAACTATTTAAAAATATTTTATATGAAAATTCTGAAGGGATGTGTTTTTAAACCTCAGGATATGGTTCCAATAATGAAACAGTGTTTCAAATAACAATGGGGTGGTGATAAGGTGTTGGTTTGAACCCACTGAATGCAAAAATTTTTAGCTAAATATTTCAAAAGAACCCAAGTTCTCTTCTTGAAGCAATTCGTGTTTCACTATGTTAATATAACTTTCAGTTTGATCTTATGTTTGCATTTTTTAAATGCAAAAACAATTGTTTTGAGTTTGAAAATTGCTATTCTTAGAAATAAATATGTCTCTATTTCATAATAGTGTTTGGCTACATGTTAATCTTCATACTCAGTTCTCTTTCTTTTCCCAGAAAGTCTGCAGATGATACTCTTTTGGATTTCTAATTTTTCATGTAATTAAATAGACTCAAGTATATCGTTCTACAAAACGTGTTTCCTTTGCTGTTGATTGGCTCAAATTTTGCTTTGAACACTTTCTCATTAATTAAAAAAATCATAATAATAACTTTCTGCCACATTTCTAAACTGAAATCTCTGTACCAGCTACTGTGTTGATCCCACCATCTCTTACAGAATCCTTTTTGCCTGCTGCATGTACTATGTATCAGAAGCCTCATTGTGGAAACAGGAGGAGGTTGAGTCTAATGACTAAGTGAAGATTGCAGTTTTATCTGTATGGTTCAGTCTCCTCTGTCCCTTTATCTTCCTAAGTGTGGATCTTTGGCAATCAAATTTATTTATTCATTTGCTGGTGTTGAGGCCTCTACAAGGTCATCTGAGGAGTTCTTTGTTTTATATGGATAACAACTCTAAAGCACTTGACCATTTATCACAAGTTGGATTCTTTGACCTAACAATTGTTTTGTTAGCTAGCAGGCTTAGAGGAAAGATTTTTGATCATTAGTATTGTGGACATGCAGTCTGTAATAGAAATAGAAATTTTGAAAGTTCAGAAGCAGCAGTGGATAGAAGTACAAGATAAATTATTGTTACTCTCATGACAAAAGTAAAGAGCTAAATTAGCTGATCCAGAAGAAAATGAGAACACCATGCTTACAGATAGAATTTTATATTTTATGAAAGTTGAGAGAGGTAGACAACAAAATCTTACGTGCAAACTAATAAAAAAACAGAGAAGGCCCAGAAAATAGAAGTCGCTATTAAAGTATGTGATTTATAGGTCTGCCAGAGGGTACTCTGAGAGTCCTGATTCCAGTGAAATTATTTGAAAAATCTATTTAGAGATGTGCAATGTAGAGGGCAGAGGAAGAGTGAAATAAAATTGATAGAATCCTTCACCTTCATATTCTCAACACCTGACTTAAAGACTCAGTAAAAGTGCACTTGGCAGTATTTTAAGTCTATGATATATAAGGAAGCTGTGTCATTGTCATGAGTCCCCATTAAAACTGACTAAGATTCACAGTTGGATTAGGAGAGTTCAGTTTGTTCAATATTTATGCATATTGAGGATAACACTCTTTTTTGTCATTTTAATGGGGAAGAACAATCAAACTTGGAGAATGCCCTGAACTTGAGATTTTGTGTTTATAAAATCCAATTTTCTTTTTATTATGCCTCTTTTGGATTATTTTATTCTTGAACTAGGAGATGAAAGGGTGAAATAAAGGAATATTTTACATGTATGTGGGCTACCAAAAAATGTAAGAGGATGAAAAAATACTTGTACACAGTCGATACATTTGATGTGGTGATAGAATGTGGTTCAAATGAGGCAATGTATCAAAAGATCTCTGATAATTTCGAATACCTCTTTTAGTGATATTGTTACAGAAGCCCACCAGTATTGTTCTAGATCAGCTGTGGGGTTCTAATGCCCCCCTCCCCTGCAAGAAGCATGACTGACAATACAAGAGTTTGTTGAAAAAGGAAACGGGTTATTCATTTAATGAATAAGGTTATACAGAGTTAGAATAATGGCAGATTTCTGCTGTTAAATCCCACTCCCTTTGAAACACCCCAAAACACATAATCCTGCCTCCCTTTGCCAAACCAGACCAGTTTCCAAATGCACCATGCAGAGGTCCTGTCTTTCAGAGAAGGAGAAGTCTGAATATCAGCCTTCCTGGTCACGGTTCAGCTGCAAGGTTCGCTCACGAATCCAGGTGGCTAGGCTGGTCCCCTGCAGCTCCATCAGCTCTGCCTCCACCTCCCCCAAGGAGACTTGAACCAGGTCCTCCACCTTCCCTCTGCACCCCCAACCCTGGTGGCTCTGGACTTCTGGCTTTTGGATCTCCTCTATCTTACTCCAGACAGCACGGCTTTTCTTTTCTTCTCTTACTCCAGACCACATGCTTTCTCTCTCTTCTCTTTTAGTCCACCCTGATTTACTCAGCTTGTACTTCTAGCGTGATCTCATATCCAGTCCCTCTGATGATCTGTTAGTACCTGGCATTTTTGCCAGTTCCTCTGTATCTTTTATTTTCTTTTGGCTTTCATCTTTAGTCAGGGCAAAAGTTCCCAGCAATGCACAGGCATCTGGGTGGGCATCTGCCCCTTGCCTCTCATGCAGGTTCTATGTCCTGGCTATGTCACTAGTCCCTGAATGTTCTCAGTCACATATATAATTTTCCCTGGGTGGCAGCCCTCTTCCCTTCAGGAAAGCACAACTATTAACTTGCCATTGTTATGCAATGTATCATAAATGATGTATTATCCACTTCCTCCTTCCTCCACTCAAGGATTGTGGGGGATACACTCTGTACCCTGTTACTCTATTTCAGCCTTACTCTGTCTGCAACACATGTAAGTATCATACATGGCTGCTCATAGTAGGAAGAGGGAGTCTAAGGTCATCTTTGTCAGTTGCATGTCTTTAATAATATTAAACTCATGAGTTCACTAAAAGTGATGTAAGAATAAGAGGTAATCACAAAAATATACTATTTCTATGATCTTTGAGCTTTTAAAGGGCTCTTAGGGGTAGCTGAAGGAACAATCTATCAAAAGCATTGAGTACCTGCTATGCTCTAGGCATTGTGCCAGGTGAGGAAATGGGCTACAAATAAACCATAAGAACCAGTTAAGACTCTTAAGTAACAGACTATCTTGACTGAGAAAGGAATTCTGAAGTAATACAAAAGAATAATTCAATACTGTGGGAATGCAGCCTAAGTGCTTAGAATATGTTGACTACCATTAAATGTTAAATGGGATTCATTCATTCATTCATTCATTCATTGGAAGAGTAGAGATGCCGCTGGAATGAAGACGTGAGTGCTTGTCTCCTCAAACTCTGCTAAATATTGGAAATAAGAATGGGAGGAGGGAGATGTTGCATGCAGGTGGGCAAACATGACCTTTGATAATTTCTTTGTAACTCAGCTACACTTCAATATATTATTGCAGAAAGGTGAAGAATACAGATGTAAAGGAGGAAAAATAATTTTTCTTCCACCCTCTAAGATCTTGACTGAGACACTGTATAGTAAAAAAAATTAACAAGAGAAAAACAAACAAGTTTATTAACATGCATGCCTCATTTTTACATAGAAGATACCCATGGAAGAGTGAGTTATTTTGTGAAGCAGCTTTGAACTAAGGCTTAAATACTATCATCAGCTAAAGATAAAAGAAAGACAGGTGTGCACTTAGTGAGGGGGCATAGAAGGCCAATTATGGGGAGGCCCACAGTAAAAGCTCAGTAGACAAAGATAAAGTTTGTTATGCAGATTTAAGTGAGTGTTCTCTCTACTGATAAGGTTCCTTGGTGATCAAAGCCATACTTTTCTTCCTGCTACAGAGATAGAGACAATCTTACAAAGAAAGATTTCCTTTATAAATGTACATTTTGTGTTCAAAAGAATAATTTCTCCTTGTTCATAGTGCTTCTGCATCTGCTGTTTCTCAAAATAATCAGCTCAATATAATGCTCATGCCAAAGAGGCATAGCTTGGGGTGACATATTCTGTTATCATTAAAAAACTATAAGAATGACTTGATTAAACAATTATGTAGGTCAATATAACCTAGAAGGAGATTAGTATGTCATAATTCCCTTAATTTTGTATAGTTTTCAAAATGCACAAAGGTGTATAAAAGTATCAGGCAGTTCACTAACACAAATAATTTTATCCTTCAATTTTATGTTTGTGCTATAGTTAGCTTTTTGAAAACTCTTACTTTTCTTAAATAGAGCCCCCCAAATTATATGAGCTTCTGGCTACATAAAATGTTTATCCACCTGAATACATATAGAGTGCTAATACTATAATTTAAAAAATTCATTTAGTTCAATAAACATACATCTTAGTTACTTAACTAGAAATAAGTTTCAGTTGTATATTTGGCCCAGTTTTCTATCAAACTCCTAACAATGAGACTGTAAGTATTGATAGGCTCACAATGACAAAAGAGGACAGACACTGAAGGAGACCTGGAAGTTAGTTAGAATTATAACTGGGCAGCACGGGGTCTGGCCACTTGCCACCTTGCATACCACAGAGATTTGTGGGGAAGGAAATAGGTTTTTATTAACAGGGTTCCCAATTTGTGGGGGCTGGGAGCATTCCTGCTCTGAGTTGAATTTCCACAAAGCACAGAAAACCAGCCACTCTCAGGAAGATTCTAGTCCAAATCCACGTCCAGAAGTTCTTCATTTTTCTCTAATCAGCTCTGTACCAGATCTACATTTATGGTTCCTTAGAGTATCTGAAAGAGATTTGTTATTCCCAATTATACTCACTTATTAAAAATAGTCCAGTTTTAAAACTGAACCTCAAATTCTATTTTACTTATTTACTTATTGTTGTTCATTTACAGTTGTCCCACCTTTTCCCCATTGCTCACCCCTAGCCCGTGACACCTCTCTCCCACAGTCAATTCCCCCCGCCATTTCCATGCCCATGAGTCCTCTATTAAAACAAAAAGAATCAAACTCTATTTAAATCTCGTTTTACCACCTCTACTTTGAGTGAACCAGATTCCCGGCTCTAGGACCTGAAGGCAGTAGTGATTGGGATAGGCTGACTCTAGAATACATCCCCTACCTCTCCCAGGTCCAAATTTTTTTCTGTAAGGAATTAGGGGTAAAGCTTAAGGGACAAGACCAGTCATTATTTAAGTGGGAAGTGATAGTTTCCTCTCGTAGGCTGGAGCTTCTGAATACAAGCCTATTCAGGAATGCCTAGAACTCCAGCTGTCCTTTTGTCTCACTTAGCTGAAATTCCCATTGATTTTCAAAGCCAGAAGTTATGGGAACTTTTCTTCCCTGGCCTGAGAGCCTGGTGTGGGGCTTGGACCCCTAACTCCTCAGGGAAGACGTCTGCAGCCCCGATAATCTTCCTGTGTCTCATCTACTGGACTATGGGTGTGGGGCCTGCTCCTTCCTTGTTTCTACCCCTCCTACCAGTTTTAACAAAGCTTCTTCTTTATATCCTTAGTTATAGGAATTCTGCTCAGCTAGTTTTCAGGTGATTTTCAATGATAGCTTTTCTGTAATGTAGTTGTAATTTTGATATGGCTGTGGAAGGAGGCAAGTGCAGCATTTACTTACTCTGGTGTTTTGACTGGAAGACTATGGTATTTCTTCTGAATCACTAAGGCCCTAAAATAGTCTAGTCTTACTTGCAGCCTAGTGAAAATTTCAACCTCAGACCAACTTCCAGAGAACCTGTACATTTTGATGGTTTGCTGAATAAATACAGTTTTCAATTCTATATTTAATAATAGAGAAGTACAGCTCCCTAAATATTGTCTATAGATACTTTCAGATATATACAAAGTCATTTTTGTCATGATTAAAATGTTTGTGAGATTGAGATTTTAAAATTCAAACTAATAAACTGGATAAACTCATTGTTAAATGGCAAAGAGTCTTCAACATTATAAAGAGGATGTATCATTTAATTTTTCAAGTATTTTATCTTTCTAAATGAATTTCTAATTAGTGAACACACGCTGAAAAAGGTGAAAATATTAATGAGCTATTCATAGATGTTTCACAGAATGAGGTCAAACATTATATACATATGTATATATTACAGAGAAAATTCTCATTATGTAAGATAATTGTGTCACTTGTCATAAAATTTCCCCAAAGAGATTATAGGTGGCATAAAATTGCAGGAAGCCAATTATCTGATCTTTCCCCTTTTAGTTATTTTCTCCTTTTTATCTATAAATGAATCTTCCTATTTGCTCATTTCTTTAAATCCCTTTAATTACAAATGGAAAAAAAAAAGAGATAAGACTGAACAAAATGAGACAAGAATATCTACCAAAAATTTAAAATAAAAGTTTTCTCACTTAGCAAATGTGAGAAGCGCCTGATACTTTCATGAAATGGCACAGATGTTTGGAGGGATAGAGAGTGTAGGACAAGATTTACACCTGTCGTTTCTCTCCATTATTCTGCATTTATAGAAACAGTTAACTTATGTTATCATTTAAAAACTGATATTTTCTAATTTAATTACATGTATTGAGTTGGTAACATGAATTGATTTTCAGTTTAAGCATTTCTGTATCTTTTTTCTCCTTATTTTGCATTCTCATATTTTTATATTATTTTTGCTTCCTTCATAAAGTTTTATATTTCTCTGATGTAATGTCCAAATTTGGAAATTGAAATAAAACCCAGGTTGACACTATATATGAGCAGAAGTATAATCTATTTTCTATTTTGGATGTTTCTATTTTGGATTATAATTATTAAGGGGACCCACTAACAAAGGTTGGCTTGGCAGAGGATTTAACCATAGTGTTATATAACATACAAATTGTTCCACAAGGCAGCAACCTACCTTGAAGGAGCCTATAAGTATTATGTCCCTCATGGGTGTTTAACCTAAAGGTCAAGGCTGAAATTGTATGCAATATTTTAAGCATTTGTTTGTGTGTGTATATTGTATGCTTGTGATTTTTTTGCAGGGTGGCCCATTAGGTATTATCAGATTCTAAAATCTGAGGGTCTATGACTCCCAAAATTTTAAGATTCCCTTAAACCTCAGTTTTCTCTCTCTGTATCATTCTACAAGAAAAGGAGATTAGTTTCTTTTCCATTTTAAATGTTTCACTGAATAAATGAATTAACCTGCCCTTTAACTTATAGAGGCCATACATTACTTTGGTCATTAAAATGCACTAGCACTATTGACTTTGATAGGCTGTGCTTAAATAAAGACTAGTTCCACTTCATTTCCACACCCTTCAATACCATCTGAGTGATAGTCCTGAAAATCATACATTTCATTTATTCCTTCTAATGATTTAATTCAGTAAGCTTAATAAGCTTATCTCTAGTTAATGATAATATGATATTTATATGAATCCAGGGTATGTGATAGGACTGGATTCTTCTTGCTTATGTCAACCTAGACAGTATTTTCATGGTATCAGATACCAAAAATGCATGTGAGACAAATTGACCTATGGAAATGTTTAAAGAAACTGATTAAGGACCTACTTTTTTGTTTCTTGAATACTTTCATGTACTTAGGGAATATATAAGAAGATCATGGTCTCAGGAGAGAATTTTATAAAAGAAATTAATAAAGATATTTCTTTGGAATACCCTTGGAGAGAACTGTTGTCCTATTGGCTGAACAATTCTCTTTTGATGGAGAGACATTTAGAGAGAGGCTACCTTCCAATCCCAAGCTTGAAAAGGGCAGACTTCTAGGTTCTCTCACTTGAAGACCTTTGAAACAGTCATGGAACTTTGATTCCTTACGTATGCTTGGCCACAACAAAAGATGGTAAAGCAAAATGCATCCTGAGGAAATCCAGAGAAAGAGAGATGTGAATGACAGCTTTGGTGGCTGCTTTGGGATTGACCCACCCTCTCCAAGCTTGTCAAAGCAAAGGATGTATGATTGTTTCTGGTGAACCAGATGTAGGCCATGCTATCAGGGTTTTGTTTGGGGGAGAGGGTGGGCAGTAGGAATGAGGGCTGGAAGTCTATTTTGGGGTTAGGGAAGGGTCACAAGAGTCCACATGTAGTAGGGACAGATCAACCCAGAACAAGCAAATTTTAGTCAGGAGAAGGGACAGGGAACCATCTTGAAAATTGTAAAATAAAGATCGTGAGATTCAGCTTTAATTATTTGCCAAGGACACCAAGGACATCCAGCTTCACTGGTCTACTTTGCCCAGAGAACACAAAGATCCAGTCAAATAAATCTGCTAAAGAGTCAAAGAGCACATTATAAGTAAAGGAAGTGAGGAGCCAGTAGTGGATAGCAAAAGCATCAGGCAACATCCTGATCCACCGTCCTTAAGCTTTTTGCGGGGGAAAGGAAGATATTTAAAGCTACATCAAACTTGGAATACACTGACTATCTTACTGTGGATATTCTAATTACCAAACTGAAATAGTATTTGCAAGTCAAAGTAACTGTATTGTGATCTATTTCCTAAAATTGTGCAAAAAAGTCTTAGAACTTAGCTCAACTTCCATTCAGGGCTACAAGAAGATGGTCTCTATTGAAGAAAGTTGAAAGGGATGGTGGGAGAGCAAAAGAAAGCTGGTTTATTCATGTCTCAATTCCTGCTTCTTCTCATACCATATGTGCTTTTAAAATAGAATCCGGGCAATTAGTATTCATATTGATAATTAACTTTTTTAATGCAATGTACTATCTTTTTTTACCATGCTATTGGTGAAGAGATGTTGAAGTCTCATAGTACTTAGATTACAACTAAAATACTTTAGTCTCCATCATTTTATTATTAAAAAGCTTACAACATACATGCTTAATACTTCACGTGTGTGTCATATTATTTCAGGTTATAATATAGTTCATTTTAAAACTGTGATTCTCAGAGAAATTTGGGTCCTACTTATGATACTGAGATTTTGTCATCCAGGGTCAAACCTCATGACTCTACACTACCATGCCCCCCCACATCTCCCACTGGAGATGAGAAAACTCTGACTTTTAGAGACAGACTGTCTGGAAGTCACAGTGTGAAGTTACCTTCCAAACAAATTCAGCTATGTCATGTTTAATATCAGATTTTAGTGACTTTCTCGTGACTGTTTATCAGCTCTCTCAACTCCCAAATGGTTCTTTCATTAATTGTTCCTCCTTTTAAAGGCTCAATATTGTCAGGTCCTTTCCCACAGACCACTGTTTTATTCTGCATGGCAGAAGGGCTGTCTGAAATTCTGCTGTTCTTAAACACAGCCTGGTATCATTTAAGCATGTCGCCTTGATGGTAGTGACGTCACTCAGGTACTTGGCCTACAAGGAACTAGCACAATTTCACTTATTTCATTTTAATGGTTCCCCTTGGTTTTGAGGCTATAAACTAAAATACCACTGCAGTCTCCTCCAGCAATCTCAAACTTAATTATTCCACTCCAGGAATCTGTCTGATGGCCCTGCAGAGGCCTGCCTTTGCACTGAAATGTAGTCCCTTATTGTTTGATGAAATTACCTTCCTTTCATCTTCTTTTTTAAAAAATTATTTACAAACAACATGGAAAAGCACTTCTCAGCACAATTTAATAGGTGATTACCACAAATTTGGGTCAAGAATTTTGATTGGATATTTATTTGTTAGGGTTTTCTTTTTATTCTTTCCTGTGTAATCATGATAACTCTTTAAATACTATTCCAAGTACTGGGCATTGTGGGTAATGTGCTGTAAATTGCCAGGATAGCTGACTCAAATCTTTCTCTCTACTAAGTTTTGATATTATTTATTAAGTTTTATAGCTTAGATGACACATCTTATATGCCCATCTCTCCCAATATCTTTTTTGCTGCTTTGAGCAAATTCAGTTCTATAAACTAAAATTTCTAAGTGATTCTGCAGAGGGCAGAATAAAGAGACAAAAATACATTGCAAAAGAAAGAGCCTGAGAGATCAGCGATGCAAATGTTGTCATTTAAAATACATAGCTATCTATGAAAATGAAAATGGTCAGCAACATGTTTGATGAGCAATCAATTTTTTTTTCAAATTTCAGAATATTATTTTTATAATTTGAATAATAAACAGGAAAAATTCAGTCTGTTCATAGTCAAAAAGAAAGTTGAACTGAGAGCCAGAAAACCTGTAATACTATGCAAGGGATGGATTTCGACTCTATTCATCACATTGGCCTACGAGGACTAATAGGAAACTTACTTTTTGTTTCCGCCTCACATTCTTTTAAGGACAAAGGAGAAGCCCACACACGTGTGGTGTTTTCTAATAATAACATTTTCTTTCTATTGATAGTTTCTTAACTGCAGGGGAAAAATGGTAGGGTGAGAGAGGAAAAAGTGAGAGACTTGCATTATTATACTTTATGTGTGTAAGTAGGTTTTAATTTTATTCTTTTCAGTGTAATGTTCTCATCTGTGCAAGAAATTAACTGCATGAGCTTTTAGTATGCTCAAGTCAATAGGTAAAGCAATAAAATACAACTAAGTAGAAAGGGCCACCATTATGCACATACTTTAGAGACATTTATTTAATTCCTTATGTGGATAGAATGTTTACTTATCTGGTCCAGAGCTTCACACAAAACAAGAATTAGATTTTCTCCATTTTGAATTTATAATCCTACTTTATTTAACAAGTGAGGAATTGGGAAAGAAAAACAGATGCAGGGACAGATACTATTTGGAAAAAAGAGCCAGAGTTAAGCTAAATTCTGCTTCACTGTTTGGGGGTTGGGCGAATGTGGAGAAAAAGAGATTGAATTTACACCCATGAAACTATGAACACCTTTCCTAAAACTGACTGATATTCAGTGAAGCTCTGTTTTAGTCCCAGTTATCACTTTTAAAATTATGGCTGGTTGGGGGAGGATTGGTAAGAACCTCCAAGAATGACAAATTACTACAGACAATGCAGACAAATTCATATTTCACATAATATTTTGTCTCAAAATGAAAGGTTCCCCATAAAATGAGTTACAATGCTTTGCAGGCACATTGGTAGACATAGGTATTCATAGACATTATTTGATTAGTCTTAGAGATAAACTAAAACTAATATGAAGTCCACATAAAGAAATGCCTGTTTAAAATCTTCTTAAGAACTAATATCAAATCTTTATTATTGCAGGCTAACATACCAAATTATAAAACCTACACACTGTTGCCATATAACTGAAGCATGCTGTTTTCTACTTAAAAGGAAATAATAAGTTAAAATGAGAGAATAGTTCTGAAAAGACTTTAAAAATTTGTATAAACCTATAGCTTTGTTTCTTATTTTCTTCATAATAGATTTCCTGCTTTTACTACCTTTCCAGAGTCATTATCTTCCATATTCAAAAAAGTAAAGGTCAATCTGTAAAAAAATTATCTTTCTGTTATGAGGGCTGATTTATTCAACAAATATTAGTTAACAATATGTAGTGCTTTGTAGGTTCATTTACATGTGTTTCACTGTGTCCATCAGATGGAAGACTTTTAGGCGGGGTGGGAGATACAAATTTCGTGGTGCCTGAAGCTAAAAAATCTGGGGAATCCTTTTAAAGAAGTACAAAACTACAAACACATAACCCTGGGATGTGTTTGGAAGGCGTGTGTTCCAGTGAAGGCCCTGATGTTGAAGCTACATTAGCTTCATGGTTAATTTCACCCTGGTCTCTTGTAATCTTATGGAAAGCAACATTCTTTTACACTTTGAATTGGAAACAAATGGCATTAACCTGAAAAAAACGAAGAGAAAAGAATACATTCTTCTTTCCTTTTCTCCTACAATGACGAACAAGATTTTCTTCAACTTCTAAGCATCTAATGGTGATAAACATGCCTTTCTCTACCTCATAATTATAAAGACACAGATTTTGGCCAATTGATCTAGATGACAGATATCAGGAGAGTATAGATAACAGGATGAAGAAGAGCCTTGTCAATTTGGTTGTTCACTGTGTTTCTATTGGAACTTCTCCTTTTTCAACTTTAATAAGTTTTATTTGAATGCTTACATATTTCTGTAATGGCCTGGTGTGCTTGTGGGCTTACAAATATTCAGCAATGTTGTGTTTAGAAGCTGCCAAGACATTCAGTACCCAAGAGGCTCTTTTTGGTCTGTGTCAGCTGTGCTGCTCAGGTGGGGTTGATGATCGTTCTTTCTAGGACTTGACAGTTGTATTTCCAACGTGTGAGGAGTGTTTCTGATTGTTTTCAGTGATGGGCCTAATCTGGGAGTAACAAAGCTCTTATTTCCTCCCCCACCCCCCACCCTGGGGCCTTCAACGCTTCAACCTGTGGGACCAGGAACTGTCTTTTTTAAGAAGTGAGAGAAATTGCAAGTATATTTAAACAAGTTTGGGGGAATATAATCTGTGAAAACAGTTTTATTATTCAACACTTCTGAAATGTGGAAATGAAATAAACAGAGCAAACCTCTAAGTACCAAGGGACTGAATTGTTTGTAAAACAGAAGAACTAACTAAAGCCTGCGTGTTTTTGGGAGCTTCAGATACTTAACATGCAGCCAACGTAAAAGAGAGTGTAAGCAAAAGCTCCATGCTGCTGACCAGGAAAGTAACCCTATAGATAGATACTGAGTGATCTGGAGCTAACCAATACGCAGCCTATATCAAATTACTTAAACTTATATCTGTAAAAACATCTAGAGACAGCGTTTGGCTTTTTAACCTTTAATTCCTAATTGGATATATTTTTACACATTATGAAGGAGTTGAAAAGTAATTCAATTGTGTTTTATAATTACAAGATATTTCTGCAGGAGAAAATGTCAAACCCTAAAGTTCAGAAGATTATAGAGAGGTAAAAATTCTTGAAAGATCTTTCTAAGGAAGTGAACATTTTGATCAACTTATTAGTGAAATGATTCAAAATCTGGATTCTAATTTTAGGTAACTCTGAGCCTTTAACATATTTTTAAATAGTTTTATTGAGTACATATTAATCTTTTAAAATATCTAAATACATTTTAAAATGTCTGGTTCTCTCCACTATAATTTAGATTAAATATCAGATAAAGGGTAGACATAAAACATTTTTTGGGGTGAAACATATTTACTTCATGTGTTTTCCATTTTCTAAAACAATCCCAAATTCATATAGGTTTCCAATATAATGTGACAGTATTGGCATAACACTTGACATATGATAGTTATATCAGTCTGGGTTCTGATTTGTAAGCCACAAAAACAAAGTCTGGCTAACTTATCAGAAAAGGAATTTATTGGAAGTGTATTAGACCATCACTCATGGGCTTTGATGGGAAGACTGGTAAATGAGGCTGAGGAAACAGGAAACAAGGGAAGCATCACCATTGGGATTCTCAGTTGTGGTCACATTGCAAAGTTGCATGGTCTGGTCTCCATGACCAAACATGGGGGCTACTGAAAATTGCCCCCCTGAGAAGACATTAAAAACCATGCCTTTGTTTTGCCCTCACATCCAAAGCTCAATATTCAGTGTCCTAGTTCAACTGACTGAACCTAGGTTAGGTGCCTCTACCCTACTGCCAACATTATGGAGAAATGGTACCTGATTCCCCTCAGTGTGCCAATTTACACTCCAACTGAGACTTAAACAAGGGGAGAACATCCTCTACCAACTTAGAGGAAACTCTGGATAATGGGAAGTTAAATAAAAACAGATGTCCTCTAAAGTCGGCATTCCATAATAGACAGAGACTTGATTCTTGTTATTTGTGGTAGTTTCGTTCTAGAAAGTATCCTTAAACACTGAGTTAGTAACTACTAAGGTTTGTAACTAGGGAAAAACACAAGGTTAAATTCCTGTAAAAGAATCAATATATAATGTGTTTCTATTTGTGTTTCTGTTTAAAGACATCCTATTTAATATATATTGTTATTCTTTCACATTGAACTCACAGTCAACAACTCTATAACTAATGCCTGAATGAAGGTTCTTTAACACATGTATTTTCTCAGCAAGGCACATCACAGCCTTCTTGCCCTTAGGGACACTAGACCACACTTTGACACTGTGCGTGGGGGACATTTTAAACAGCAAAACCACCAACAAAAAGCACAAAAATGTAGAAAACGTGGTGTGAAATAAACTGTGAAAAGACACTCATTTATAGTATGAGAGCTAAAACAAGGCAGAGTGTTACCTCGTTCGATCTCTATTGACAAGTGAATGTCCAGCAGCTGAAATTTGTCACTATTCTGTGCATGAGTATGCCTGCAGATGACAGCAAAAGTGCAGTGAGTATGGATTTGGGGTAACAAACAAGTTTCACCCCCAGTAGCTGAATACAAATATAAAATGTGAGGATAATGAAGGTAGACTTTATATACATACATATGTGTAGTCAGGGTTGGACAAAATTAGGTCTACAGTTGTTCATATAGGAGTAATACAATAATTAATAAGTAATAATACAAGAATATACTTCATTTCAAATACAATTGTAAACCTACTTTTACCCTACCCTGTGCCTGTGTACATAGAATTATCTACTGCTACTGTGATTTTGAAATCTGTAAAGCACATGCATGCACATAAAAGCTGAAATCATAGTAATGTAAGTCAGTGATCTAACATATATGAGAATTGTGTGTTGGTACTGTCACCTTTAATTTTTAAAATTCTTATTTCAATTACTAGATATATGTGATAATGTGGAAAATTATATATTTGTCCTTTATTTGATTGTCTTTTAATTGCTCATACTTTGAAAAGCTTTTTATATCTATGAATTTGCTTATCATTTGTGGATTTTAGTTTTGCTTGGATATGTCAAAATCCTTTAGTTGTTATTCAAGTATTAATTATGAAAACCTAGTGTCCACATCCTGTATAATATTTTCAGATTTTAAGCTCATTTAAAAGTAACTATCTAACTAATTAATTGCTCTCCTTTCTTCAAGGATACTTCAGACTGAATTAAAGTTTTTATTTCATATACACATCTGATGAATTGGGTAGACCTCATCAGTAGAATGAGTTTCCTAAGCATTTGTCAAATTCAAGATATTAAAATACAAATAAGCCTAACTCCTGTCAACATTCCCACCTGTGGATTCTTTCTGGGAAAATAGCAAAAAGTTGGTATGGCTTAGTGCTCTGAGTACTTTAATATCTTCAGTCTCCTTCAGCTTTCTCTTGGTACACTGACTTTTGACATTTGGTTTTGTCCACAGAGATAACGATATGAATTACATCTCATGAGGAAATGAGGAGGAAATTCTATCAGATCCAAAAGCCTTGCTGCAGATGGAAAATCTTACCAGCCTCTACAGTCAGTGTTAGTATTGTTGTTACCTCTGGCAAAGGTGGATCAGAGCCCAGAGATAGGACTGGGTTGACACAAAGCCTTGGATCAAGGACATAAAGGCTTTTACATTAACATAACGTTGGAGAAGGGAGAGAGAACCAAAAAAAATCACATTAGGTAGAAGTGGTCTGGCAGACACCTCAGTTTAGACTTTGAAGAGACCCAGTGGAAATATACCAGAAAGCAGGATTCAACATCTAAGAAATCAGAGAATGAGTATGACCGATTTTAGAAATTGCAGGCTGCTTGGCCTCTGCTCCATTTTTTACTACCTCTTAGAGTGGGCAGACTCAAGCCCTGAAATATCATTTTAAGCAAGAAGGTTGGAAGCTTGCAGGATAAGGTCAGACATGTTAAAATAATCTTTTGGAAGTAATAGGTCTACGGTAAAATTAGGTACAAGTGTATGAATTTCTGAAGGAAAGTGAATTCAGTTCTTGGAAAACAATAAAGAAAAATGACAAAGACTCCAAGACCTAATATTTCATACATTCATTTATCTGAAATAAAAGAATTTCTCATTTCTAAAATAAAAAATACCATAATTCATTGATTTGTAACATGTGCTTTTTTATATTTTTAATGTCTTTGAAACCTGGAGGCATCATAATCAATGGCATTTAATAATTAAAATTAGATAATGTTTTCCTTCATGAAATGAATACAATTGAAAGCAAATTAGATTTGATTGAATATGGTATTAGGTCTTACATTTAGAAAAAATATGTTCATTAATAAAAATAAGGTTAATATACAAAATATACATTTAAAATAATTTTAATATAACACTGTGTAATTTAAAATGAGATCAATGGATCCCCTTCTGGGATAAACATTCTGTTATTTTATACAAAATCATTTTATATATGTGTATGTGTATTTTTTTCTATAAAGAGTCTGGAATTTTTGTGTAATTCTAATTAGTAATCAAAAAGGGAAAAACATTGTAAATAATCATACATAATTAATTTTAATAGCCCAAATGATGATTGCATAGTAGATGACAATAATGGTTTCTAACTATTACATTATAATAATTAACATGGGTAGAATTTTTTTTATTATTCAACTAATACCCCACAATGTAACAGGCATGAGTGGACCTAGATTTGCAGTAGAATTCTTCTCTTATGGTTAGGAAGAAAATGTAGAAAAGATCTTTTAATACATATCACTGAATTACATTTTTAGTGTCAAGAAACAGTTTTAATTTTATACTGATACTTTTAGAAATTAATTAAGTATAAATCAAATTTTATAATTTTAGAATAATTTCTTCTAATTTCCAAAACAATAGTTTCTTTTTGGAGAAGTAGAATTGACCTGGAATAGTTGAATTTTTAAAGGGGAAACTCAGTATAATAGTCCCCTTGGTATTGAAGATCAGGCTACTGTGGAGAAGTGACCAAAAATTTTCTTTAAAAATAAAATAAGAAAAAAAATTAAATTGTCCTCTGTCTATTAAGACTCAAGATGAAGGACTTTGATTTGTCCCCAAAGATTCAAAAAACATGGGGAAATTGGAAAGGGTGGACCTAGAAGAGAAACAATGATGTGAGAAATTGAGAAGTAAAGAAAAGAAAAGGAGTTTATAGATTCTTTGTGGCAAGGACAGCTAGGAATTTAGGAACAATAATGGCTGATGAATACACAATACAATATATGGATGATGTATTATAGAATTATACAGCTGAAACTTAAATAATTTTGTCAGCTGTCATCCCAATAAATTTAATTAAAAAGGAACAATAATAGCTACCATTTAATTTTTAATCTTCACTTTTATTCCTCAGTCATCATCCCCCAGTTTAATGTGGATTTTGTAGAACATCCATACAACAGCATTGTGTTATACCTTGGGGAATAAAATAGGATTAAAAAAATGCAGTACAGACATGCCTGAAAATGCACTCTTTGCAGCCAGACTTACCTAGGTTCAAACCCCTGCTCCAACATATAATTACCATCCTCTCTGTGTTCATTTAACTTAGTTCCAACATGAGGATAAAATATACTTACTTCACAGAGTTGTTTTTAGGATTAAATCAGTTAATCCATGTAAAGTTCTTATCACACTGCTAGAAATATAGTAAAAAATTAAATAAAATTTTTGGGATAAAATAACACATAGAGAACCTGAGCAACCTGTAGGAGCATTGGCTTCATTAGGTAATTGAAAAATGAACAAGGAGCAAGGATTTAGTGTGATGTACCCTGGTGATTCTAAGTGTCTTCACTGCATGCCCCTTTTGTGTGGCATCTTAGGAAGGCTCAGAAATAGTAAGAGGGTGAATGAACCCACTCCAATTTCATTCAATGGAGGCTTGAGTTAATTTTATAAGGATATTAACTCAGGAAGGCTTTCTTACTTTGGAATATTCTGGTTGCATATGCAACACAGTAAGTGAAGTTCGGTGATCATGCACCTCAGAAATATCTTCTGTTACTAATATGATGTATTGGATATACTTTTTCCCCCTCACAGTCTTAATAAAATTATTTTACTTTTTGTTTAAATTATTTTAGTTTTGAATGAAAAATTTGTTCAATAATCATTTCCATTTCTCTGGAATGACCAGTATGGAAAAAAAACCTTTTGTTTTCATTTTTTTTTAAATTGCATTTGTTGGGGTGACACTGGTTCACAAAACCATATAGGTTTTAAGCATACAACTTAACAAAACATCATCGGCACAACTGTATTTCATTGTACACCCATCACCCCAAGCAAAGTTTCTTTTTTGTCCCCATTTCCCACCCTCTGCTCACCTCCATCCATCCCCACTCCTCTTCCCCTCTGTCTAAAACCACACTGTTGTCTGTGCCTATGTGTAACGGATACCTGCCTGCAGTATCCATCTTGGCTGCAGATGCTCATCAAAACACAAGAAAAACATACACAGAGACAACCAGGTCTTGTGGGGGAATAGGGGCAGAAGGGCTGCTCTCTCTTGTGGAGAGCCCCGGTTAGCCACCCTGTCTCTTGGAGGGCACTGTATCCATTCCCAAGCAGATTTTTATTGAGAACACAGACTTAGTTTGTGGATTTACAGTCTGGCAGAAAATATCAAAAGAAGTAGGCGACTTACAAAGGTGCAGATAGAACTTCCACTGTGATTCTGGGCAAAGTTTGGGGTTTTTAACATATGAAAGGACTACAGATTCCAAAGGTTTCCTGTCTGTGCCTTTAAATTCCAAGTTAATAACATCCTCCAGCAAACAGATCTCACAGGATCTTGCATATTCTATGTCCTAGGCCTGATTACCCTGGGGGTCTGCCGTTTCTGGTCTGGGCCACCCCTGCAGGCCTGAGTTAACAGAGAATACAAAGGCAGCCAGGAGACTTGGATTTCTCACAAGGACTCAGGCTTTGACAAAGCCGAGGGGGCAGAGGTTGATGTTGATCACCCCTTCATTTCCACAGCCCCGAGTCTCTTCCCTTAGGGCATTCCCATGTGATCGCGTCTGTCTTAGATTCATTCTCTTTCTTAGAGAATTGTTAACCTGACTACCGACCATGCAAAAGGGAAGCCAGGCATTAGAACAGGCAGCATTCATGACAGGGAAATAAGTTTTGTCTCCTTAGTGGCTCCTGGTCCAGAGGTCTTTCACTCAGCCTAAGTCACGGGGGGTTACAGCTTCCTGAGACTAGGCAGGGTGGTCCCCAACACCTATGTTTTTTTTGTTGTTGTTGGTTTATTTAATCCCTTTACCTTTTTTCATTCATCTCCCCAAACCCTCCCCTCTGACAGCTGTCAGTCTGTTCCATGTATCTATGCCTCTGTTTTTATTTTGTTCATCAGTTTATTTTGTTCATTAGATTGTACCTATAAGTGAGATCATATGGTATTTGTTTCTCTGACTGGCTTATTTCACTTAGCATAATAAACTTCAGGTCTATCCCTGCTGTTGCAAAAGGTACCATGTTCTTTTCTTTTCTTCTTAAACAACCCAGTCACATTCCATTCTATTAATGTACCACAGCTTTTTTGTCCACTCACCTAATGACAAGCCCTTGGGCTGTTTCCAGATCATGACTGTGTGAATAAGGATGCAATGAACACAGGGGTGCATATATTCTTTAATATTAGTGTTTCAGGTTTCTTCAGCTATATTCCCAGAAGTGGGATCACTGAATCAGGCAGTTCTGGTTTTAATTTTTTGATGAAACTCCATACTGTTTTCTTTTTATACAATGATGTTATTTATTTATTTTTAGAGAGGGGAAGGAAGGGAGAAAGAGGGAGAGAAAAACATTAATGTGTGGTTGCTTCCTGTGGGTCCCTACTAGGGACCTGGCCTGAAATCCAGGCATGTGCCCTAACTGGGAATTGAACCAGCGACCCTTTGGTTCGCAGGCTAGCAGTCAATCCACTGAACTACACCAGCCAGGGATCCATATCCTTTTCAAGAGTGGCTATACCACTCTGCATTCTCACTGAAAGCACACAAGGGTGCCCTTTTCTCCACATCCTTGCCAGCACTTGTTGTTTGATTTATTGTTGGTAGCCATTCTGACAGGAGTAAGGTGATATCTCATTGTGGTTTTCATTTGCATTTCTCTGATAATTAGTGATATTAAGCATTTTTCATACATCTATTGGCTATCTGTATGTCATTTTTGGGGAAGTCTCTATCTGGATCCTTTGCCCATTTTTTAATTGGCTTGTCTCCTTGGTGTTGAATTTTGTAAGTTCTTTTATATTTAGAAATTATCCCTTTATTAGATATATCATTGGCAAATATGTTCTACCATTCAAGGGTTCCCTTTTTGTTTTGCTGATGGTTTCTAAAAAAGTTTGATGTAGTATCATTTGTTTACTTTCCCTTTGTCTCTCTTGCTAAGGAGATATATTAGCAAAAATATTGCTATGAGAAACATCTGAAGTTTTATTGCCTGTGTTTTTTTCTAGGAATTTTTTGGTTTTTAGACTTACATTTAAATCTTTAATCCATTTTGTGTTCTTGTGCATGCTGTTAGTTGGTGGTCTTGTTTCATTTTTTGCATGTACCTGTACAATTTTCCTAACACTATTTATTGAATAGACTGTCTATACCTCATTGTATGTTCTTGCCTCCTTTGTCAAATATTGATGGACCTTATTTTTTTCGTTACAATAGTAGATGGGATTTTTTTCTTAATTTCTCTTTCTCATAGTTCATTCTTAGTGTATGAAAATGCTATGGATTTCTGAATATTAATTTTGTATACTACTATTTAGCTGAATTCATTTTTTAGTTCTAGTAGTCTCTTGGTAGAATCTTTGGGATTTTCTATGTACAGTATCATGTCATCTGCAAATAAAAACAGTTTTACTTCTTCTTTTCCAATTTGGATACCTTTTATTCCTTCTTGTTTGATTGCTGTGGCTAGGACTTCCAGTGCTATGTTGAATAAGAAAGGTAAAAGTGGACATCCCTATCTTGTTCCCAATCTTAATGGGAACACTTGTAGTTTTTGCCCTTTGAGTATGATACTGGCTGTGGGTTTGTCATATATGGCCTGTATTATGCTTAGGTATGTTCCTTCTATTCTCACTTTGCTAAGAATTTTTATCATAAATGGGTGCTGGATATTACCAAAAGATTTTTCTGCATCTATTTATATAATCTCGTGGTTTGTATCCTTCATTGTGTATGTGGTGAATTACATTTATTGATTTATGAATGATGTATCATCCTTGCATTCCTGGAATAAATCCCACTTGGTCATGGTGTATAATCTTTTTCATTCAATGCTGTATTTGATTGCTAATATTTTGTTGAGGATTTTATCATCTATGTTCATCAAAAATATTGGCCTATAATTTTCTTTCTTTGTAATGTCTTTATCTAGTTTTTGAATTAGGATAATCCTGGCTCCATGAAATGAGTTTTGGAGCCTTCCCTCTTCTTGAGTTTTATGAAATAGTTTGAGAAGGAGAGGTGTTAGTTTTTCTCAGAATGTTTGGTAAAAATCACCTGTGAAGCTGTCTGGTTCAAGGCTTTTATCTGTTGAGAATTTTTTATTACTGCTTCAGTTTCATAAGGTGTAATCTGTCTATTCAGATTCTCTGATTCTTCCTGATTTCTTTTTGGAAGACTGTATGTTTCTAGGAATTTATCCATTTTGTCCAGGTTGCCCAGTTTGTTGGCATATAATTATTCATAATATTTTCTTACAATCCTTTGTATTTCTGCAGTACCATTTGTTATCTCTTCTCTTTTACTTCTGAATTTATTTATGTGGGCACTTTCTCCTTTTTTCTTAATAAATCTGGTTAAAGGTTTTTCAATCTTATTTATCTTTTCAAAGAACCAGCTCTTGGATTCATTGATCTTTTGTATTTTTTTTTCCAACCCTATTTCATTTATTTCTGCTCTAATCATAATTATTTCCTTCCTTCTACTCACATTGGGCTTTGTTTGTTGTTCTTTTTTAAGTTCCTTTAAGTATGAAGTTAGATTGTTTACTTGAGTTTTTCTGTTGTTTCTTGAGATAGGCCTGTAATGCTATGAATTGCCCTCTTAGAACTGCTTTCCCAGTGTCCCACAGATGTTGAATTTCTGCGTCTTCATTTTCATTTGTTTCAAAATGTCTTATAATTTCTTTTTTTAAGATTTTATTTATTTACTTTTAGAAAGGGAAGGGAGGGAGAAAGAGAGAGAGAGAAACATCAATGTGCGGTTGATAGGGGCCATAGCCTGCAACCTAGGCTTGTGCCCTGACTAGAAATTGAACCTGTAGCACTTTGGTTCACAGCCCACACTCAATCCACTGAGCTACGCCAGCCAGGGCTCTTATGATTTCTTCTTGGATCTTCCTGTTGACCCAAGTACTTTCATTTTCTAAAGCAAGTATTTTTTTTCTTTTTTGACAGTGGTTATTCGCTAGCTCATAATCAACTACTTCTAGGTTTAACCAAGAAAGTCACACATCTAAACACTTCATAGTAACTGAGTCGACTCTTGATGTTGAAAAATATTACATCTCAATTGTATTTATTGCAAACCTTTTCACACTTTTAATTTTGAAAAATTTGATGAGATGCTAAGTGAATATTTAATCCAAAAGCTGTACTTGGCTGCAGGTATTCTTGACAATCTTTGTAAACAAAAGGCCATTTGATGGCAAAAGAATGACTTGCTCTATTTTTATTTTTATTTTTTTGACATTTTTTTATTAAAGAGTGAGGTATGGAGGGAAAAAGAGAGGGAGACAAACATCAATCAGTTGCTTCTTGTATGTGTCTCAATGGGGACCAAACCTGCAACCTAAATATATGCCCTAATAGGGAATCAACCTAGCAACATTTTGCTTTGTGGGATGACACTCAACCAATTGAGCCACACTGGTCAGGAAATCTATCTATTTTTAAAGAGCCTGAGTCAGAACAACTAATCTGCAACAGTTGGTGTTAGAATTGGCAGTGGAAAAGGAAGAAAATAAATTTGTAACATAACCTAGGAGAAGAAAAGAGAGAGATTATACAAGGAAACATTTATTTCCAGAAAAATTTTCCCCAGGCTCCTAAAGATTTTGCTTTTGTTATCTTTCACTATTCAACCTTCAATTGTAATATCACTTGCTGTAAGTACATGTTCTTTAGAACAAGTAGCACATAAAGGCATTATTTATTTCACTTTTGGAATTTAAGTTGTTAAATTTGTTGCTGGCATTAAGACTAGTAAACTACAGCCACTTTGGGGAATATTGTAGACATCTAGAATTGGGAAAGCTTATGATCAGTAGAAAACTTATTGGGAATTATAGATATGTTGGCTGGTGGCAGAGTTGATATGAAGAAGACAATGCACAAAGAAAAAAGAGAACTAACAGAAAAGTTCTCTGAAAACTGCCTTTGAGGTTATATTTTCCCTGAAAGCTGGTCCTAATCAAAGTTTCCAGGGAAACTGGGTTACTTCAAAATGGAGATGCTCTAGCTTGAGATGCTTTGAATTTATTTATTCAGCTCAAGGCATTTGCTTTCTCTATATGTTATTTTAGGATTATGATGCCAGATGTTTCTTGTGCAGAATGCTGGCAATGAAATTCTTCACATATTTACCTTTCGATTCCTATCTGGGAGGCTTTGACTGAATACTGCATGACTGGAATTAAAACAAATATGCAATCCAACTTTTTAACTTAAAATTTAATAACTCTTTTCACAGAGGCATTCTTATCAAACTTAATATCATTGACAGTAGGCAGTTTCCTCAATTTTTGTTGACTCTATCTTGCCTGCAATCACTGCGTATGAAATAAAATTAAAAATATATAATTACAGTCCTCTTGGTAGGCTGTTGACTATTTTGAGTTAAAAAGCATTCTGTGCTGGCAGCAGCAATGCAGCAGCAGTGGTCTCATTTCCTCTCATCCACTAGGTGCCTGCTTAATTACAACCTTCCATTTACTAGCTCTTTGGCTGTCTTCCATATTTGCTTGTATATTTTTTTCATTCACTTCATCACCCATTTCTATTTCATCGAGTAACACTTAACACAGACTGTGCCTGTTTTGCTCCCTGACTTGCACACATTCTGTTGAGCCATTTCTATAGAATTGATTTTAACTTTTTTTTGACTCAGAGAAGAAAGATATTTAAAAAGTTTGTCTTTAAAAGTTTTTTTTTAATGTCAGAACATTGTGAGAAGTAACAGAAGAGTGTAGAAATCCTTTCAACTGTCAAATTGATGAGTAAAATGGAAAATATTGAAAATAAAATCAAATGGTGGAAGAGTGTTTCTGCCATATAATTAATTTTGTTAATTATTTTTAATGAAAGAAAATGTTCTTAGGATTAGTTTTCCAAATTGTTTTGTGTGTATGTACATAGATCATATAAATCTTTAAATCATCTAAATATTGAAGTCAATAAATAAGATATGAAAAATTCATTTACTTATTCAATATGCAATTATGATTTGTATAAGTACTTACTGATTATGTATATTTAATTGTATACAAGTTTCTGTATAGCTGAAAGAGTTTTGGTATTTTTGAAGTATTAAAACTCTGCATGATGCATTAGATTGAGTAGAATTAATTATATTGGGTCTGGCTTAGAGTGAATTCAATTTTGTAATATACATGAAGACAGGGAATGAATCTAATTTTCTAAACACCATACTCTGAGACTGGGCTAAATATAATGCCCAGCACAAAGTAAATTCTCAGTAATGCTTGATGTATATGAATATGAGGATTTAGGTGAATTATTCCTATGGCAGGCATAAAAAGGTACACTTACAGAGTTAACAACAGCACACAGCCTGATATGCATAACGAAGTTTGGCCAAATGCAGAATGAGTTTAACCTTGTGAAAGCTGTTATAAGCTTTTGTGAGAAGGTTAGAGGGAAGCAGAGGCAAAGAAAATTCCCTCTAGAAGCTTAGAAGACAAATATTAGCTTTTATAAATAAAAATAAAGATGACTTGGAGTCCAGGGAAAGATTGAATAGAAAGGGAAAGAAAGGATTACCTTAAGGTGATGAACATGTTTTATATCTTAATTTTGGTAGCGCTTAAATGAGTGTGTACATTTGCAAAAACTCATAGAACTGTCCGTATACCTAAACTGGATGATTTTTACTGTTTATAAATTACATCCTTCCATATAGTTGATTGAAAAAGTGGTCATAAGCAAATACATACATACATACATACATACATACGTACGTAAAATGGTGATTGTCTTTGTTAAAAAACTTTAGCCAGAAAAATGTTTTACAACATGATTGGAAGCCTGACCTGGAAATAATTTGTCAACTTGAAATGTTGACTAGAAAATCAATGACTCTGTCATTTTTATATTTCCTAACTGTTAGCCAATGCTGGAGCAAGGCACAGAAAACAGAGGCCAGAAAGGACCAAGAAATCTCCTTAAATTCTTTAATTATTATTAGAGAGAATTAGAAATTAGGGTCACTCGATATAACTCATTTTTGAATAAGCATATTTTTATAATGGCATCAAACTTTATTATTTTTAAATGATATTCTATTATTTATTGTCCTTATCTCTAATTTTGCTGTCATTGCTCACTTTTTATTCAGCCAACAACAGATCTGCCTCATTTGCTGGGACTAGCTTATGTTTGGCTATGTGTTGAAGGGTCTGCATTATGAAGCCTTATGTAACTTCAAATTATGTGACTCTTTCAGCTTTCCTATTGGAATGCAAGCTCTCTGTTCTACCTTTATTGCTTAGCAATAAAGTCATCATGTCATATGCTGTACATAGATCAGACAATTTGAGGTTTGGTTTTGTTTATTACTATCTTTAACAACAAGTATGCAATGTGTTCTTATTGGACATTTTACCTCCAATACTTTCAATTAGAATTCCATTTCCGTTTGCATTTAGCATCTATGGTTATGTCATAATGACCATTTTTCATACTGATTAGCTGTCCACCACATTTTGAACATTCCTCATGTTTGGGATCATTTTCTTCCTTTAAAAAGAAACCTTACCTGAGGACATGTTTATTGATTTTAGAAAGAGGAGAAGGGAGGTAAGGGAAAGAAAGAGAAACATTGGTGTGAGAGAGAAACATCAGTTGGTTGCCTCTTGTTTGTGCCCCAGCACTTCACCCAACCTGCAACTTAGGCATGTGCCCTAACTGGGAATTAAACCCTCGACCTTTCTGTTTATGAGACAATGCTCCAAGCAACCAAGCCACACCAGGCAAGGAAAGATTTTCTTCCTTTTAAGACCTATTTGCTTAGAGAAGATACCAAGAATTTCTTTTCCCAGCTTTTCTTGCAACTAGTTTATGGAATTAGAAGGCTCTACCAATAGAAGCATCTACCTAAGATTTTGGTTTGGTAGAGGAGCTACCATTATGTATTGGCTGTTACCTTATGTACTAAGCAATAAATTTAGGCATGTTGTCTAACTCTCCACCATCAGTGGTGTTTATCCATTTGTGAATTTATATCTAGAATCTCATATGAATCTTTAAAAACATTTCATGTATTTTTTTAGAGATGGGGGAAGGAGGAAAACATTGATGTGCAAGAGAGAGAGAGGAAAACATTGATGTGCAGGGGAAACATCGATGGGTTGCCTCTTGCATGCTCCCAGCAAGGGACATAGCCCACTCCTCTAGCATGTGCCCTGATCAGGAATTGAAACTGTGACCTTTTGGTTTGTAGGACGATGCTCAACCCACTGAGCCATACCACTTTTAGAGCACATAAGAAGTTCTCAATGAGTAATTAAAAGAGGATGAAAAAAATTGATCTTGATTTGTTTCAGAGATCATTCTGTGTGGTATGTCTGAAACATGGGCTTCTTCAGTATTAGAGTAGTACTCAAGAATATCCTGAAAGACAGTGAGGAAGAATAAATATCCTAATGGAAATAATTTCAAGCAATACCTCTTACTGTCTATGCAAAGTGATCTGTAAACCAAATGTTCACTAATAACATATAAATATACATATACCATGTGTATGTTGTGTATGTGTGCATGTAAGCACATATCTAGACACACACATAATACAAATTTTTTCCATATATGTCTATTTATTTATAATATGCTTTCTAAACATAGTGGAACTCAAAAGTAATCCAGAAGAACATATGACACTGACACAGGCCTGCAGTGTCTGCAGTGTTATGGGTGAGATGAAATAAATTCACATGGAGTACCAGGTCCTGTGGAGGAAAAGGGATGGTGAGACTTCTCTCTCAAGGGGAGAACAAGCCTTGGAGTGCCTCAGCCACCCTCCCAAGAGGACAGAGACTGGATCCTTGCCTTGAGAAGCTTTTATTGGATTCATTATGCATAGGAATACAGGGTGTATACTTAAAACTCATTAACCCTTATCAGGCAGTAAGGATCAAATAATAGATAACAAAGAACTCTGAGGGCCTATTTTGAGTCAGGGGCAGATAGTTAAATGGCCATAAAACTTTGGGGAACAAACTCATTTCCTGCTTGGACCCTTATCATTTAATTGGGAGCATTCTAAACAAAGCAGGTTTCACAGGATTTTACATATTCTTTCTTAGGTCTGATTGCTCTAGGGAACCTGCCCTTTCCAGCACAGGGCTGCACCCACCAGCAGCATTGTTTCCGGCTTAAGGCATTGTTTCAGGCTTAAATCAGACAGGGGAAGTAAGACAACCAAGAGATTAGGATACTTCTTGAAAAAAGAAGGAGGACTCAGGCTTTGTCAAAACCAAGGGGCGAGGGTCCATCACCCCTTTTCTGTAGCCCCCAAGTCCTTCCCTGAGGGTCCCGTGATCATGCCTGTCTTAGATCACCCCTCCCTTGAGAAATCTTACCCATCATTGCCTAACCAATCAAGCACTGGGGGCCAGACAGGGTGAAGTAAAAGAGGCAGAGGTGGCACCCCTGCCAGGTAGATAAACTTTGTCTCCTTAGTGGCTTATGGTCCAGTCCAAAGGTCACTCACTCAACCTTAGCCATGGAGGGTTTATAGCTCCTGAAACCAGGTAGGGCAGTTACCAACAAATAAGTATGTACGTATGTACATAACTATACATATATATATAAAATATATATACACACACAGGTGTGTATATATATGACATTGAATTAATTCAATCTATTTAATTTTAGAATACCTAGCATGTAAGTTTTCACACTGTTTTTTTATTTTTATACTTATTTGATGAAATAAATTACTCATTTTCCAAATGTCTTCATTATAGAAAAAGAGATTAGGAAATTCTCAACATCACCCAATTGATCTTTCTGAAATAGTGTCACATTTTTTTAAATTTCAAGGTATTTCTACTCATTAAACATAACAAGAGAAAATTTTCTATTTCACTGAATAATATAAAAGTATATCACACATATGACTTTTAGAACATTATTTATTTAAAATAATATTAATGGTTTGAGATTACTTTCTTTATTCTCTGCTCAGTGATTTGATAAGTCCAAGTAATTATTATTATTTTTCTGTATTTTAGTGATGCATATTATTTTAGGAAAATAAATTTATATTTTTCAGAAATGTAAAACTTTGCTATGATTTCTTCTCATTTCTAATCAAGTCCTATTTAAGCAAAATCCCATCAAAGGCAATCTTTTCATTTGTTCTGATGGTCCAAGCTAATATACTGGCCACTTTTCAGTCTGGTACTTGTCTCTGAATGGCCAGTTTCTCGTGCGGGATCTTATTCTTCTTTAGTCTTTATTAGGCCCTCACACCTAATTTAGGAATCTGAGAGGCATAAAGTTTGTGCAGGTTTGTAATTTGAAGTACTGTTGTGTTTTTCTTGCAGTATATGGTGGAATCTATTTACAATTAAAGATAAAGAAAATCAAACAGTAGGGAGCACTTCCAAATATCTATTCTTCAGGTCTCTTGACATTCAAATATTTCTTCTGGGTTTTCTGTCTTTATTTTTTCTGGCTTCTAGTGCTTTCTTTCATTCAAGTATTTGAAGGTGGAATACTTAAAATAAATAGACCAAAGGAATCATGTCCTAGGTATATAGATCCAAGAGCTCAGTTCTGATGTCTTCTGAGCACACAGAGCAAAACAGCAACTGGGCCTCCAAGGGTTTCTGGCAGGTGTAAGAAACCTGGAAATGACACAGCTATTCTCACAGGAGTTTGTGTACACTCATGTCAGCAGCAGGGATTGCATATGAAAGAAAAGAAATTCTCTATTCTGCTCACTGGCTTCTCAACAGGCAAAGCACTAAATCCCCTGCTCTGTTCCATTTGTGGATTTTAATGGATGGGGCTGGTACACAGGATAAAGCCATTTGGCACAAATGACATGTTGGCATTTATACAAGAATGGTGATTTTAATTTTATCTTCATTACAAATTAGCTAGGAGAAAGAAAGAAAGAAAGAAAGAAAGAAAGAAAGAAAGAAAGAAAGAAAGAAAGAAAGAAAGAGAGGGAAGGAAGAAAGAAAGAGAGGGAAGGAAGAAATTAAAGAAGGAAGGAAGACCCTGTTGTTTTTTCAAACACAAAGTTTTGTTTTAAAATTTGGTTTCCAGGAATAAAGAAACAATAATTAAAACACAACTTGCCTATGTCCTTTTAAAGTGGTTGGTTAATAAGCTTTGGCTTACAATTTCAATCTGGAATTTCCCTAGGCTGCCCTATTTATGATAGAGGCTAGATTTTACAGTGGTGTTTTATGTGCCTGGTCTGCATTTTAAAGCCCAACCCTGTTGTTTAGGACCAGAAATGGACACAATTTAATTTTGTTTATTATAGAAATCAAGTGCTTTTGGAGAGAGACTTGTGAGCAGCTGTTTAATACTGTCTTTCTGCTAATAAAGAGGTTCATTTCTCTTGCCCTCTGAGAAAAAGCGATTCATGAGATTTCTGGAGGCTCTTTTTCTACAGAAATACATATCTGCTGCCAGGATTTAGTAGCAATAAAGATTTGCTGTTAATTGGTGGGGCTGTCTGTCTTTGACAGGTGTCAGTTTAAGACCTACACTGCAATAGGAGTTCTAGGGATTCTGCAAAGAAGACATCAATTATCAAAAAATTAAAAGAGAATATCGCTTTTGTTATATAATTTCCCAGGTATTTTTTTTTCACTTTTTGTACCTAAATTCAGTATAAAGTAAGTTTTTGGAATAAAGATAGGCAAGAATTATCTGCCTTCCTCAGAGACTATGTCAATTAAGAAAAACTTAAATTTTCTTTTGAAAGCAATATAATTAAGGTAATTGAGAAAGATTTAAGATGAGATGATTTTTTTAAAAAAGATTTTTTTAAAGGTGCCTTTATTTATTTACTTTTTAGAGATGGAAGGCAGAGAGAGAGAGAGAGAAACATCAATGTGTGGTTGCTGGGGGTCATGGCCTGCAACCCAGGCATGTGCCCTGACTGGGAATCGAACCTGCTATGCCTGGTTCGCAGCCCACACTCAATCCACTGAGCTACGCCAGCCAGGGCAAAAAGATTTTTATTTATTTATTTTTAGACAGAAGGGGAGGGAGGGAGAAAGAGAGGGAGAGAAACATCAATGTGTGGTTGCCTCTCATGTGCCCCCTACTGGGGACCTGGCCTGCAATCCAGGCATGTGCTCTGACTGGGAATCGAGCCAGAGACCCTTCACAGGCCTGCACTTGATCCACTGAGCTACGCCAGCCAGGGCAGATGATAGTTTTAGTAGTTGAGCTGATGATAGTAAATAGCTAAAACTCATTGTCTCTTGAAGCAAGGCTTTGAATATAGTATTTGACATGTCTTATAATGACATTTGGGGGACTATTAGACTTACTGGAAAATCAAAATGACATTTAGCCATTTTTGATACTAATATAAGTAAAAATGTACCTCAAGGTGAGAGATTCTCTGAGTCTTTTACCGGCTAGATAGTTCTGGTTCCGTACCCACTATTTCTAATCTCAGGGTTTTTTTGGTAGTGCTAAGAGATTGATAGTCAACTTTATTTAAAATTTACAGTGAGTCAAAGAATAACAAAGCAGATAATTCCCCTTTTAAAAAATAAGTTTATAAATATAAACTTTATATGAATGGCTTTGACAGTTGGAATAACACTGAAGAATTATTAAATGGAGTTGGATTTGTAGCACACATAAATTTCAGGCCAGATACCCATTTAAACACAGTTTGAGGAATGTGCCCTGGTAGATTTCTAAACCCACGCAGGTTGTCTTGTGGGTAGAGAGTGCTTTCTATATTAAGACTACATGGGTGAGGTTATCTTTCTGTTATGTGATTGTTTTGTTTCTTATTTTACATGATTTTGGAAATACTAGTTTGGGTTTCTTTATTTATTTGTTTTTCTTCTATAAAAAGTTTTGGATTTTTAAATTTATTGCAGAAATAATACATTTTGACTGAGTTGTGAAAAATGATTCAGAAGCAAATTGTTTAAGAGTCAGATAGTTTCTGCCACCTGCCTGCCTAAAGAGCTGAAGTATAAAGTACAGGTTTTCTTTCTTCCTGTTGGTAGCACCTTGTGAGTCTACACTCCAAGATGACTTGTTTCCAGTTTTCAGCCTAAAAAATAATATTGAATTAGGTGGTAATCAAAATATACAGGATGCCACCTTGGAAGTTTGACTTAGGACAAAAGCTGTTTAAAATACAAGATGCTAGTTAGATATATGCTTATGTTCATTTATTGAAAATGACATTTTTAATAAGAAATTTTAGTGTATGAGACTTTTAGGATACCAAGGAATGATGTTACTTCAAGATCAGAAACGAGGACCTTGAAGCAAAAAGGAAAAGAAACTCGGAGACCCGATGACTGGACTACGCCATCCCCACCCTGGACTATCTGTTAGGAAGATTACAGTTTTTTGTTTAACCCTGTAAGACCTATTTGTTTATACTAACTAATATATTTATCTAAGCAAATTGAAGTGGAAAAAGTGTACGAATTAATCTCTCTGTCTCTGTTTCTCTCAACCCCTCATCTCCTCTTTTGGGGGGTTGGGAAGATATGTATGTATATATCTCTATGACATAGTATACATTCACCGAAGTCCACTTTGCATGAAAGAAAATAAAGCTTGACTTCAACTTGTAGGTTCTGTGTGAGAGGCATTCACACTTTTCTCCACTGCACGTTTTTACAGTATTTATTACTTATGTGCATGGTCCACAGTCCCTTTTATCAAAGAGTAGACTCATGATGATGAAATATGAGAAAACAAAACCTGACACAGAGTGGCACTCAGAGAGTGTTATTTCCTCTAGGATATGAGGTAGACAGAATTCTCAGAGTTTGCATAGGGATTGGGAGTGCTTTTTAGACTTTTTGAAGGTCATGCTAGTCTTGTTTCTGTTGTAAAATGAAATTACTGACAGTGACGTGTAGTTAGGCTGTAGAATACTATTTGAGAAAAGGGGTGGATTAGATTTATATCCTATATTTGCAATCCTGTTGTTCTCAGCTGAATAAAGATAAAAGTCAAATTAGCTGATGTCTTGTAAAGAATCAATTTCTGTTTTTAAGAATTTTTAATCTTTGACCAAGTAAATCTTTATCAGGCTTTAAGAAGACTGGTATTCCACATGCATATATGTATCTACAGTATGGGTCAAAAATAGGTTTACCATTGTTCATATAGATAATAATAATACAAAAATAAACTTTTGCGTACCAGTAACTAACTGCAAACCTACTTTTGCCACATCCTGTATTCTTTAGTATTTTACATACAGAATGACAATTCTTGTCTTATTATATGTGAAAATATATTGGTGGCTTTCCTTACTTGGCCATTTTAATCTGTTTTCACAGTTCAGTATAGGAGAAAGCTGTTACTTGACCCATTCACGTATTACCCCCTTGCCACATGGAAACATTTAAAACAACTTGAACTTTATACATGAGCATGATCCAACTTCTTAGTCTTGTCCTGTATTTAAAAAAAATGTGGGCATTTTCATCAATTAATTTTACATATGTTTCTAGTCCTCTGTTTTTATATCAAGAAGCAAAATTCATGGAAATAATACCAGACAGTGATCCTGTATGAATGAGATTTTCTGTATAATTATATGTGTCCTAAAAGTTTAAATAACATGTGGATCAACTGACAAATTTTGGGGTGCTTAGTTAAATTGAACAAGTTTACTTTTCAGTGGTTGAAGACTGTTCTGGAGAAAGAAAATGCCTTCTCAGGTCAGGAGACGCAGGTGCACATGTATCTGTTACATGTGACCTGCACATACCTGTTTTCTTAGCTTACCAGTGAGGGACTGGAATCATCAATTGCAAAGAATGGCAGGTATGTTTTTCTAAGGTGGTGAATGTTTATTATGAATTGTGTTCTGTTATATTGAAATTGAGGGAAAAATGTCATTTTTTCATGTTTGTAATTCCCATAAATTAAGTTTTTGGCCAAATTACATCATCTATGATTATAAAAGATAGTGTTTTCCAGTTAAGAACCAAGCCTTATATATATTTTATAATACCTTCCCCATCTGTTTTAATACTTATGGGATCCTAGCCTATCCCTGTGAAATTTCTTATTAATCACATATCACATGGAAAGAAAAAGTCTTGGAGGTTTAATGACTGCTTGAGCATCTTGAGTTAGTTCTTGAACAGAGATTTTTCTGATTTTTGGTCCGTTATTCACTACACTGTGCCACAACTACCTCTGACCTCATGTTATTAGCCTCTGTCAGGAGACAGAGGAAAACACAATAAATAATATAGAAACAGTTAGATTTTATCTGTGATATACCAAATGGCAAGTTTAGTACAGGTAGAGCCTGCGGTAGCTGGGCTGCATGTAAACTAAACTTGCGGGGAAACAGAAAAGGCATGTTTGAGAGAAAGTGCATTCAAAAGGGACAGAGGAGGTGGCCCTGGGTTCCTTTTTTTTTTGTTCCATTCCTTGGCCACCCAAATGATGAGTTTCTTCTCTTCCTTTTATTGAAAGAAGTACAAAAGGGAACTGATGTTTTCAAGTAAGTGATACATTCAAAAGGCATTTTTAATTTTGCTTTAATTCTTAGAAAATGGAAAAAGTAGCTCTATTTCTTTCCACCATGATCTGTGTACAAAGAAAAAGTTAAAATTCTAAACTATGAATGATTTTAGCTGAATGATTTTAGCTGAATTTAGAAACAGTCAAATTCTTCCACAAGCCCAGTTAATATATTATTGTGAATTACTGCAATTATTTGAAAAACAGATAAACCTTTCTGACTGAATCCAGCCATGTAAAATAATCTAATACTCAGCTCAGACAATTATTTCATCTTCTGTGAGGATTCTACTGAAATTATAGAAAAACGTTAACCATCCCCTGCAAAATAAAGATTATTGTTGTTAGAAATCAAGGAAATTTTCTATCAGAAAAAACAAACAGACAAAGAGTTAAAGGGTTTCCTAGAGATGAGAAATCAAGTAATGACACTGAAGGAGAAAGAAAAGAAAGCTGTGGCCCTGGACAGTAGACATAAGCATAGATCTTCTCTAGAAACTCCAAGGTCAGAATCAACAAGTACAAATGAGAGTGGGCCAGGGAGCAATCAGCACTGTGATTCATTCAAGAGCTGCCTCTTTCTTTTTCGTGTAAATAAATAGACTGGCAGCAAAGACTTTTACCCCTGAGTCTCAAGCCAGGAAACTGTTCTAGAAACAGTTTTCAATTGCCCTCAGGGGTGAGTTCATTGGGTCCTGAGAAAGAAGCACATCGGGATTTGTGGTAAACATAGATTTGAACAATGGAAGCAGGATAAAGACTCCCTGCCCCTCAAACAAACCTTTATGTATTCCTTTAAATTTGTGAAATGTTATTGGGGAAGAGAGGTTTCCACTTGGGTTTAAGGAAAGTTAGGAGTCATATGTTTTTAAAATCCTTTTTAGAGGGGCAGTTATCAAGTCATGCCAGAGGAACAATGAGATAAAGGTATGTGCAGGCAGCAACAATTGTGTCTTTACTACCACTGGTGAATCATAGAACTGATTGTAAGATGCAGCTAGATTTCAGAAGGGTTACATGTGAGCATGTGGATGTCTTGAAACTGATGAAACAGGATATGTACACAAGTGGATGTGTGTGCACATGTGTGAACAGTGTCTGGCAAATATTAAGTCTTCTATGTATTAGCTGTAATTATTATGATTATTATTATAACTTTGATGATGCCCAAGAACAACGGTTTGTATACTCTGTGACTGACAAATGTTTAAAACTCTTTCTATTGCAGGAAATTTTGTAGCTATTTTGAAGAATCCTTTCTTGAAAAAATTGACTGTGTATCTGTGATATGGTTGATGCATTTTTCACTAACTGCCAACTGCCCCACTTTTTGTCAGTCTGTTCCATGCATATTCTTTTTGTCAGTTAATAGCACACTCCCAGGAGGTCCTCTTGCATGAGATTTAAGACACCTCTCTTTTTTATGTATAGCACACATCTGTTCTATGAAAAATACTCAATAATCCTGAATTCAAACTAGTCTGGAATCAGAGTGATCTTAAGGCAATGTCTATTCTCTTTTGTCCCCTTCCAAAGCAGCAAATCAGTACATCCATATTTTCAGATTAAAAGTCATAGTCAGAGCCCTGTGCCCTAAGCCCCTGTTCCTTCCCTCCTCCCCCACCTTAGAAACATCCTATAAACAGGGCTTGAAAAGGCTAACTAAGATTACAGTAACGTAATAAGATGACACTCAAACTACTAACAATGCTAATGTTTGCGATTTGGGACTCTACGTACCTGTGGCACATGTAAGGAGACTTTATGTTTCGCTTTAAAACTCTCCTTTAAAATTTGCAAAATAGTGCCAAATGGAATGAATGACTTTTAAAAAGTAGCATTGTGTCTATGAACATATATCTGTGATTCATGTCATGTCAATATCTTGGTAAAGAATTATAATTGCCTAGTTCCATTCCAGTATTAGTTACATAGATGCAGCCTGCCCTGGCTTATTCTTACCTTAATGTTTCATGTTTTCTACTCACCACCATGGTCTCACGCATGCTCTTCTTTCTGCATAAAATATGTAATCTCTAGGCTCCTGACACATATCTACTTTTTTCATGACTAAATTATCATACCACCTCTTATAGAAGGTTCTCCTCTCTTTGCCTCTGTGCTTTTCTTTAAAACATCTTGTAACAAACTATATTACCCACGTGTAGAAGAATTATAGTAACAATTATATCAATAAAAACACTAAGGTGGTTCAAGAAGCTTTTGTGTTTCTAGATAGTTCATCTACCCCCTCCTAACAGAAAGCTAGTATTGGTTATTATTCATTTTTCCAACTCCGGTTCAAAGCATAAGGCATGGCAGATAATAGATAGATATACACCATACAGAGAAACTTTGAATAGATATAATCTTGTTAAGAATACAGAGTTCTTTGTAACTCATACTTTTTCCACATGTGAGAAAGTAAATAGAGATATCTGTTCTATTACTCATTTGATCAAGTCTGTCTTACAAACTAAATCCTACAATTATATATATATATATTGTGTGGCTTCTCTTTTCTGTTCATTTTCTGAAAGTAGCATATAATTTTCAGTATCAGTCCTAAAAAAAAATCATCCTAAATTCATTTACATTAACTACAATTCCCCAGATAAAGTACAGAATTAGAGACTTTGTATTTAAAAAGTTCTCTATAGAATATCATATTCAGCTAGCCATCATCCCATAGTGGATAGAAGTTATTTTTTATGTTTGTTTTCAGTTTTTGTTTTTATCTAAACCATATTCCTTAAGAAATTATTTGAAAAACAGATTTGAGAGTTTGAAGACCATTCAGAATTGCTCAAGAACCAGATTTTAACTCTGTTAAGTCCAATCTTTACATGAAAATTACAAATGTAAACATATAACTTTTCTGAAAGGACAAGGACTTTCTTTTGCAAACTTTATAACTTTTCTTCAGCTGGTCTCAATGCCTTGACTTTGTCTACCCTTCCTGGAAAGTGTTTTTCTCACCTCTTCAGTTGAATAAACTTATGCATCTTTTGGTTCCTTATTAAATGTCACTTTTGCTAGGAAGCCTTCCTTACCAGCAGATGCTATAGTCTCCTTGTTATTTCTTTCATGGCCTTCTGTTATTTTACTTTTCTTTTTTAACTTTCCTTTATGGTTTTATCGAAGTTGACAGTATTCATTCATTCATTTATTCATTCACTCACTCATTTATCTATGCAGTTTTGTATTTGACATCTCTCTCTTGTTCCTATATATCACAAATTCCATTAGGGCAAGAAAATATACTTGTTTTATTCTTCACTGTATCCAGTGATTAGCTGAGCACCTCACACACTATAGAGTCTCTACAAAATCTAGTAAGAATGAATTACAATAATCATGGGCATTAGAACAGAGTTTTGCAAGTAATTGGATAAAGTGGGGAGGATGGGTATGATTTGCCTATATGGGTGAATGCAAATTCTTTCAGTCATAGAAGACCTGCTTCCATTTAAACATTTTTATTAACTTTTAATTTTTATTTAAAAGATATGCAAAAACTTATTTGCCACATCAGCATGTCTTAAATAAGTGAGCAATTAAAAACTGCAGTGTATTGCATAAGATTGTCTACAGTGCACATCTAATTACTTAGGGCCTTTCTACCGGTAAGATACATCCTGACCCTGCCATGTAAGTCATGCCCCAAATGTAGAATCCCTTTTTCTAGCTGATTTGTACTTGTTTCTTTCCATTCTTGTGGCCAAGCTGTTTTTTTCCTATTGATACTTTAATTTTTTTTTTATTTTAACAGACACAATTGATTAGTTAGAGGGGAGACATTTTCAGAAATGAAAATGCTATAAATGATTTATAATATTTGGAAAATGTTCTTTTCTCTTCTGCTTTATTCATCAGCATAAAGAATAAGCATCCTGCCCTGGCTGGTGTGGCTCAGTGGATTGAGTGCCAGCCTGTAAATCAAAGGGTCACCAGTTTGATTCTCAGTCAGGGCACATGCCTAGGTTGGGGGCCAGGTCCCCTGGCGGTGCAGCAGAGACAACCACACACTGATGTTTCTCTTCATCTCTTTCTGCCTCCCTTCCACTTTCTCTAAAAAATAAATAAATAAAATCTTTTAAATAAAAAAAAAAAGAATAATCATCCTCACACACTTAGCTTGCAGCCTCTGCAGCAAAGCAAGGAGGGTGCTACATTCAGAGACAAACCAGAACCCAGCACCAAAAAATTCTTTAGTTTGTTCTGAATAAACCTCCCAGCTTCCCAAATGCACACAGATACTGTGAAGGCATGGTTGATCTAGACCAGGAGTGCCAAATTCATTTTCACTGGGGGCCACATCAGCCTCGCGGTTGCCCTCAAAGGTCCGAATGTAATTTTAGGACTGTATAAATGTAACTACTCCTTAACAGTTAAGTGGGAGCTCAGTGTTGCCGCCAGGTAGAAACAAGGTGCAGGGCAGGATAAAACAAGGCAGAGGGCCACATTCAGCCCACTGCCTTGTGTTTGCCACCTGTGATCTAGACAGTGAATAAAATAGCAGACAAAACAGACAAGTCCTATCTCTCATGGATCTCATATTCTTAAGAGATTTTAGTTAAAATTGTAGTTGTTGGATGCCTTCCTGTGTGACTTGGAATAGTGATTTTTCCTTGCTGTTGGCCCAGGATTTGAGTGAGACCAAGATTTGAAAAGGTGATGTAATCCTGTTCTTTAGGTTGCAGATACTTGGTTAATAAGTTGGTTTTCAAATTGGGGTCACCTCAGGTCACTCTTGGAAACAGAAGTGGTGAGTGAGCTCAGCACCTAGTATCTACCACTAATACCACATTTGGGAGATTTTGTTGTGGCAGCTGAGTCAACAGCTGGGATTCTAAAATCCCTAATTTGCACACAGGATTTAGCTTTCTCACCCACAAAATCATGGTCCTATATTTACCATCTGTGTGTCACTTTATATTTATGAAATTATAAAAAAGAGCTTATTGAGAATGTAAAAAAACATTTTTGAAAATAATTTAAAACCATGAATCTGTGGCTTAGAAATGCAGTTCTTGATAAGACACTGTTTATTACATACAACAATAATCTTTAACAAAGAATAACTCTTAGCTAGGAACTTTTGAAAGGAATAATTATTAATTTAAAAAAATCATGACCCATAGAAAAGGCTGCCTATTCCTTTCACCAATAATAGCATAAAGCCTTCTAAATCGCTAGAGTTCATCCAATGCTTTATTCTCCTCAACTAGATCAATTTCAATATACTACAATAGAAAGAAAAATGAAAGCTAACTTTTTGGCACCTTCAAACGTCTTTTATTTTTTGCCTTCTATTCAGAAGGCATTTCTTTTTGCTAGAGGGTTTAAATTGAAGAAACAGCTGCCAAATTTCAGGTCACTTTGTCAGGTATAGGGCAGTTTGAGAAACGGGGAAACCTGATTCTACCAGGCTAATAGGTGCAGGTGGGAGGCAAACCTCTGCCAACAGTTCCCATCAGTATCGTTAGCCGTGCTCTCTGTAAATAAACATCCTCTCTGAAAAAGAGCTTCTAGGTATTGCGCTGCTACCTCTGAGTGGTACGAGCCACAAAAAAAGAAAAGAATAATTAAAGAGGAAGTGTTCCACAAACAGGCTACAACATAGACTGAGGTATGATGCTGGTCTGGGGAAACAAAGCACTTGATTTCTGTGTTCTTCTATAGAGCAGTAGGTGAGTTCTCACATACATCATTCTCTTGATAAGTAACCAGTGAGTTATTCTGATGTTTCTGTAGTATGGTCATCTTAAGTTCGCTGTTTATAGTAATTCATAGATAGAGGGGATCTTAGAGACAAACCCATACAGAGGAGAAACATCTTCACACTTGCGGTTTTCTAAAACTTTAAAGTCATGTACTTGTGTTTTTAATTGCAAATGACTGAGTTCAGGGGTGAGTGGAGGTTGTTTTTTTTGGTTTGTTTAGTAGATTATCAATTCTAATATGTTGCTTAGTTTGGGGAAGAGAAATTGCACTCTAAATGTTTAGTTACTCTTTTCTCCAGACTTGGGATGCAATTAACATTAACTTTTACAAGGACATTGTCTTTCATTAAAAAGTTTTTAGTTATTAATCTGATGTTAAAGTTGAGATGATTTTGTTTGTTTTTAGTAAGAATGTTTCAGTGTCTGTGCTGCCATAAACGTACAGCCCTAATTCGAAATGATTGTCCTGAAGTAAAAATAAGGAACTCTCATTGTGGGGCTTTAAAAGAAAGGGCAGTCTTCCAAGAGAATTATAAACAAATCGACCTCTTAAGATTTTCATTCTTATCTAAAAATTCATTCTTTGCCAGTAAATCTCATGATATTTTGTGGCTAAGAAAGCACAGTTCTTAATGGCCTATTATGCTCCGGCTTCTGCATCCAGACAGGTAAATGCAAGCCCATGCCTCATGAAGAGTGATTGATTTCGTTACATGCGCATAATTGTTCTATTAGGAAGAATCAGTTTGTTAGAGCTTCCGGGAATGAATAAGTTGGAGGTGAAGCTGGTTAGACTTACCTTGACATGGAGACAATCAAGTGAGGAAAAATCAATTGGCATCTATTTAATACTCCATGATGTGTGAAAACCATTCTAAGAAATTAAGTTGCTTTTTATTTTCTTTTTCTCTTGAAAGGTAGAAATCAGTACTTTCTGTTAAAATGTACACTTTGCTTATAAATAAAGGTAAAATGTGATTTCAAAGTACATGAAGCTTCTTTTGAAACAAAACTTCATTTTAATACATAATTTATAAATACTGCCAGTATGGACTCTTTATAGATAAGGCTGTTGTACTTGGGTTTACCAAAGGACAAAGGGGTATCTGTCAGAAAGAAGTTAATATTGTAAGGGTAAACAAAATTATATATACTTACATGTAAAATAGGTATATATTACATATATATACATATACATAATTTGTATTATTCTTTAGGCAATGTGATATACCACTGATAGAACCATAGGGTTATGATACTGTAATAATGATAATGCATTCAATTTTTTGACTTTTTGCAATTGTTTGCAGAGTTCTGATTTTTCACAGAGACCCTGTAAATTAGCCACTTTCCTTTAATCCTGGTTACTCATGCGGAAAGACTCTCAAAGTCATCTTCATTGTGGTACCAGACTTGAACTTGATTCTAGGTCTTTTGAATCTTTAGAATATCTAGGTAATGCCACCTCTTTTATATATAATAAAATCAAAATTTTGATATTTCCAATTTGTTCAAAAGGAAAATTTTAATTGACCCATATTAAAATAAATTTTATTGAATTAATTAAGAATTTATAAAAATGTATGTTTATCCTAATCCAAGGACAGTGTCTTTTTTACTGCTTTTAGAGAGAGGGGAAGGGAAAAGGGAAGGGAGAAAAACATTGATGTGAGACAGAAGCATTGATTGGCCACCTCCTGGACGCAACTGGACTGGGGATCACATGTGCAGCTTAGATACGCATACCCTGACCTGAAATCAAGCCCACAACATTTTGGTTACAGGGCAGAACTCCAACCCACTGAGCCTCACAGGCCAGGGTTATAAATACATTTTATATAAATAATTTGATTTAGATGCAAAAATTAAAATAGCAAGTCACTTTTCTTCTTTATTTTATCTGTAACCTTTGTCAGTTTTCTGTGAATCATTTCAGATACAGGTCTATGGTTTTAACCACAAAAGAATATGTACACACATACATATACCCTCTCTCGCTCACACACAGTGCTATCTCGGATTCATTTATTTGTAAATGAGTTATAAAAATAAACAATTTTCACCTTTTTTCTTGCAACCTGAGTTTTTAACTTGTTACATGTGGAGAAATTCTTGTATTTAAATAGCTATTCTGTTCTTTTAAATTACTACATGAAATTGCTTTATATATAAAGCTGTAGTATTTGTAACCATTTTTTGTATTGTGATGGACACATCTTGCTTCTAATTTATTTTCTTTAAACAAGTGGATAGTTTGTACATATTTGGTAAGAAATATTGGAAATTTTTCAGAATGAATTCCTAGAGGTAATGAACACTGGAAATTTGCCTTTCATCAAGGTTCTACAAATTTTTACTCAATAAATTGTTGGAGGAAGTCACTAAGAGGAGCAGATGGGACTGCTGATTGAGCTTATGAGCTAGATGCTGGCAATGGGAAGTTCCTTTGCCCCAACCACTGTTATTGGAATGGACCTTCTGCCCAAACATTCCCATAGTGGGAGCCATTTCAAAGACAGGCCTGAGAGAGTAAGATGTTAAGACCATGTGGACTGAACGTATGACTGAACCAGTTAGGGCTCTATGTAAGCTCTAAGGTTTGGTGGGCATGTGAGATCATGTATTGCTGCTACTCAGACAAAGCCTGGTAGGTAAGTTTCCTTAAGTATGATACCTGCCACCTACAAATCTGGAATTGTTTACATCTTTCTTAGGTTTTTCCTTGTCCTCTGTGTACAGGGGCCAGTTTCAGATTTTACCCAGGAGCTCCTGAGGTAACCACTAACAAATCTACCAACTCACTGTATTGGAAAAAAAAATATATATATACATACCTCTTGCATTTTTATTCATTTGGGCAATAAAAGTGGGTGTCTATTTAAAATACTATTAAGTGTGTTTCAGAAAATTTTCATTTGTTTAGCAGCTGGCCACATGCATTCCTTTCTTTGAAATAACTTAATAAACATAGTCCATTTTTTCTATTGGATTATTTGTATTTTCCTTTTGATTTTTATAAGTAATTTTCATATTAAGAATATTAATCTTGCTTATCCAAATTAAACTAATTTCTTTATTTTGACACTGGACTTTTAACTTTTTAATGTGTCCTTTATATTTTAGATGTTTTATATTTTTATGTAGGTCAATAGGCCTATCATTTTTTTTTATAAATTCTAAGTTTTGTGTTTTGCTTAGAAAGACTTTGTTACCTCTAATTTAAAATAAACCATTCCTATCTTTCACAAATTCAGCTCCTTAAGCTACTCGGATTTTTGTTAGGTGTAATATAAGGTAAGGTGAAATAAGAATTTCACTGTATTTTAAAAAATATAAACAATTTCTAACTTATTTGTTAAATAAGCTGTGCATTTTCTACTGATTTTAAAGGTCAACTTATTAATGTACTAAATTACTTGCACTTGTTTATATGCAACATGAGTCTGTTTCTGGAATCTCTGTTCTACTCTATTGCTCCACTTGTCTTATCAGATTTCAATTCTTAATTTTACTCTGTATTTCTCGAAGCTTTTACTAGAGTATGTTACCATGCATTATTTCTTTTTTTTCTAAATTGTCTATTTTTATTCTTTTACTTTCCTGTAAAGATTTTCCATTCATTAGAATCAGTAAAGGATTGGAATTAAATTAAAGAACTGGAGCATTGCTTTATTGACCCTTCAGATTTAATTTAACATAGTTCTAATCTTTGAGAATGATTTCTCTAGTTTGCCTATTTTGGTAATTGCCAGTGATCCTTGCCTTCTGGTATTTATGTTCTTATGTGTTTCCTCCCAAATTAGACCCAGCTATATTCAGTAAGCTTTTCTCTAGTATTTCTCATTGATTTTATCACTCCTTATAGTATTTACATATATTGATTACTGTCGAATTTAAAGGGAAGATTTTACTTGCTAGGATTCTAGGCAAAATTCTCATCTCAAGAAATACAGTAAATGGATGATGGGTGACACTTTGCAAGTGACTAGTCATGGTTGGAAATGTATCGAGAATGGAGGAAATGCAGTGAAGGGTGAACCGTGAGACAGTGTGGTGGTACTGGAACAAATGTAAGGAGAGACTTTTAAAACCCTGAAAACAAAATGTGGGAGTATACAGGTCTAAAGAGAGTTTTTAAAATGCCTACCAGTATGATGGCGCAAGCTGTGTGATATCCCTGGGCCTCACTTTCAAATCTTCTGATTAGTCATTGTGTAATGTAAGGAGTTAGATTCATGTTTCTTTGTGATGAATCCCAGTTTTACAGCTAGAGCATGCATGCCTTGTTTTACCTTATTATATCTATTATTTAATATCCTTTCTTTCACCAACTCATTGCCTTCACCTTATTTGCAGTCCAAATCTGCTCTTCTGACTCTGTGCATCAATGCATGGAAATATCATCTAACTCATGAACTAAAATAGAAACAACAGTCATCCTTAACATTTGCAGTATTAACTTTCTTAATTATTAATTGAGCCTTGTCAAGATTCTCCATGAAATATCTTCTTGAAATCTGTCCTCTCTGATCACAACCTCACCAACACTGCTTTATGTTAGAAACTCAACATCTATGTTCTCAACTATTAATACAGCTCCCTGATACTTGTGCTTATGTCCAGAATTTGTATCTATAAACTATTCTTCCCTCTTCCTAATTTTTGTGAAAAAATGCAGATATGATATCTTTAGATTCGAGAGAAAACCTTAAATGCCACTAAATCACCACCTGTTAAATGTCCAGATATCTCAGGGGTGCATGCTTGGTTCATCATCTTGGCCCACTCTATCTTTGGGGATTACACTACAAACCAGAAGAATTCCCTAGTTTCCCAGAAGCATTCACTGTACAGAGAGTCCATTACTGAGTTATCTTAGCAACATACAGTTGGTCCAGGGATGGGCAATACACAATGAAAGGGCCATCTAAGACCTTTTTTTTTGCAGGCGGTGGAGGGGAGGCAGAGGTATAAGAGGAATTTACAGGTGGGCTGGGAAAATGGAGAGAGAAAAAAATTGAGATTAAAATTTTGTTTGAAATTGTATTTCTCTCTATATGCAACAAGAGCTTCTTGTGTGAATTTAAGGGACTGTTGGCAGCCATCTTCTCCCTTTCATGTGGCCTGAGTAGCAGAGATAGCAGGGATGCTGACAAATCATTTGAACACAGTATCAGAAAGAAGCACATATGAGAGATGGAAAGAACACACTCAGATCCCTTGAAACCTATTTGCTCCCATCTTGAGACTTGTGTTTCTGCTTGTCAAAAAAATAAATAAATGAATCAAAATATAAACAACAACAAAAAACCTAAGCCAATAAACTTAATTACATTGGGGGAAAAAGAGAAGATACAAGTAGTTCTACTAATTACTAAGTGAGAAAACATTATAGGAAAAGTTTGTTTAACTTGAACATACTTAAGGAATTGAGAAAGCTTTTGAAATTTGTTATATCTACACTAAAAGCTATTTATATTATTTTACAATATTGAACATTAAAGTTTGATAAATTAACTATTAGCAGGATATTAAGACAAATTCATTTGTCTTTGGCCTTAGTTCATCTGAAATTTGAATCTCTGCCATTAGTTCATTTTTTTCTCTGTAAACAGAAATTAATATATAACTGGAATGAGACATCTTTTCTCAGTTACGTATGAAGTGAGGAGAACTATGTCTTGTGCTTTACCTCCAATTCACCTGTTCATGGCTGCAGAGTAATTTCTATTAAATTACAATGAAAATGTAAGGTATTTGAAATTTTTCTGGCATTCCAGAATTGAATATGAGGCTGAAAGGTAAAGATAAATGGTCCCTAAACATCTTTAACTTTAAAGAAGGCCACAAGCAATTAAGTGTAGAATCTTCCCACCCTTCCCACTCTAATCCTGAATGTTAATCTTGAAGCATTAGCTGGGCTGTATTGGAGACAGATATAATTATGTAACTAGGAATTTAAGAAAGGTAATTTCTGAGTGTAATGAATTCTCTAAAGCACATAATCACTGTCATTTGATAGAATGAGATTAGGGCAGGGACTTCAAATAGTGTGGTCAGCAAGGACTCTGAAAAGATGGTGTTTTGGTTAAGATCTGAAAGATGACAATGTTCAGCTACCTGAACATTTCATAGGAAGAGCATACCATTCAAAATAACAGCAAGTGCAAAGATTAGGAAGAGGGAGTTGTTTTTGTGGAACAGAAAAAAGTCCTAGGGGCATGTGAGGGGCATAGACCATAATAATTAGTATTATGACTTTTAATGTATTTGCTAGAATAAGTGTGACTATAATTATATAAATGGTTTGGCCTTTTCAATTTTTCAGCACTTAATGACAGTAAAAATAACAATAACATATAGCTTCATTGTACATTAAGCTTTTTTTATTTATTTGAATTATTACAATTAGAAAAACTGAATAATTCTTAGACACTCATTGCAAAATCAAGTCATGTTCTAAATGTAGAATGAGGCTTGTTTTCATAAGAAATATCTTTTATTATAGATATAAATATCCAAAATTATATATACAGTTCTATCAGCACCATGGAGCAAGAATTTTCTGCTAACACCATTCAAATATTGTTTGAATGTAAAAGGAAATACTATGTACTCTTTATATTACCTTTCCTGCACAGTTTGAACTTGTTTCCCTAGTGTAGCTGATTGATAGGATTTTTTTTCTTTTTGGTCAAATCATGGATCTCCTTTCCTGTATCTGGAAGAATTGGCAAGTACCTACCTTTTAACTTACTGTAAAGCTTTCAATGTCATCACTTTTGAGCATTTCTTTACTTTGAGATCTTAAGAGACTAGCATTAACTAATGGAGTACCATGGCGATTTTAATCCATTGATGACTTGCAGGAAGTTATCGTAAGTCAATATACAAGGTTCATCAGTGCAGGGTGTAAAGCCGCAGAAATTGACTTGCAGGCATAGGTATACTTCAGTGCTATCGTTATTAGCTCCATTTGTCAATATGGAGACATGAAGGCTAAGAAAGATTAATTGAGTTTGCCAAGATTACAAAACACTGGAGTGACAGAAATGGGAAAAAAGTCTATGTTGTCTGACACGCAAATCTTAGCTGAGTCCTACATAATATTGCCTCCAGCTAAAAGCTACAAGTCTGGTGGATAACAGACTCAATGCAATGCTTTTTATTGTGACATTTCTATAATTAATGACTAGGGATGCCTTCTCTGTTCTTTCTAAGATGTTAAACTGTTTCTCAGTAGGTTCTCAGTCATGAATCTTTGTACTTGCCTATATTTCTCGCCCCATTGACTTCACAGTGAGATGGAATACAGGAAAGATGTAAAGCCTCTGCCCTTTTTTCCATTAGTGACAATATTTTTCCACTTCAGTTACAGGTTTAAGCATAGGCTCTTTGTTAGCCAATTCATCTAACACCTCACTTACAGAGTCCAAAACATACAAATACTTCCTAAATCTTTGTGTTCTTACTCTATTAATTTCAGAGACGAAGTTATACATTTTCCTTTTTTTTACTTTATATCTTTCAACATGAAATATATATGGATTCTGCAATTACTTTCATATAGGATGGGTTACCAAGGATTATTGATAAAATCCTACTCATTTGTCAGCAACTACTTTTTAATTTCATTTCTCGTGGGCTAAGAATTGTCTCTTAAATCAGATTTGCCTTTGTGAAAGTAGTAATATTTTAAGAAATGTAGTATGGCATTAAAGTTTTCTAATCAATAATATGCTATGATACATTTAATAATTTTCTTTCCAAATTCCAAAGACAATTGAAAAGTGAACACTTTTCTTCTTCAAAATGTGCTGAACACACTCGCAATAGTATAACTTGATTTTTAAAAAAAAGAGACTATAGCAAGGCACAAAGGAAAGCAATTGCAATAAAACATGTTGCTCTGGAAGCAAACGTGACTGGATAATCAGTTGCCAGTCAATTGAGATTTTACCCTGGATCAGACATCAGTGACAGTAAACGTGGACACAATATCCCAAATCTGTTTTCTTAGTAGGTAATCTTTAAATTATTTGGGTGATATACCCCATGCATTTTACTTAGGTATATGCATTATAAATTCTGATTGCGTTTAAAAATTTAAAACAATCAAGATTACTTATTTTGAGCTTTTTTGATATGTTTTGTCATGGTGTTTAACCAATGTGGTTTAAAGTTATAATTATCATGCATATTTCCATGTAGTTTCAATTTATTACATGTGATTTAACTAACAGTAATTAAACAAAGTGGATAAAACTTAATTTGCCATTCTGATTACTACAATTCCTTGGCTATTTTTTTTTGTATGCAAGAAACTTTACATAACATAGGAATCTGTTAAAAGAGTTAACATTTAATCTAAATAATTTTTTTCCTTCTTTGACTGATGGACAATTTTTAAAGAATGCAGTTTGTCAAGAAGCCTTTCCTTTTCCTTCCTTAAACCCCTGTTTCAAACTAGTGCTAGCAATTTCCTGTCTATGATGGCATTCAAGACATGAGATATCCTTGTCTTTGAGAGTAAAGGACATTTGTGTGTTTTTTTTTTTTTTGAGGTGCACTTTTATCACTGACAACAGTAAAACTGCTTTTTGAAACATCAAATTCAATAAAAAAACTTTTTTAACTAAAAACATTGGAAATAATATTTTGTTTCTTAACCAAAGGAGCATATAGCTGAATGCAGGATATTTATGGATTTTCTAAATCCATAAAAATAAATTATAAAGAAACAATGAGGATTTTTTAGTAAGTGGCAGCTTAGTATGTAAACTATTTGTGAAATTATACATTAAGAATCAGGGATTCTAACAACAAGTAGTTTTAAAATATAAATTTTAATTTTCAATGAAGGTATGAGTTTAAAAACTGAGATGTCACTGGAAAAAAATAAACACAATAAGTTTAAAGATTAAACTTTTATATCTGTGTATTTGGAATAACTTACTGTCAATTAGAAATAATATTCATTCATTATTCATTCATTTGTTCTTTCATTCATTCTCCACATTTGTTGAGTCCATGTCTTTTGGACACCACTGAGATCCTTATTTCTGAACAGATTTAATCTTTGTAAATGACAGGAAATTTACCTAACTATATTGTGACTTGCTGAGATAAATTAGATGAAAAAAATTTTTAAGGATTTAATTTAAAATCCACAAATTTTAAAGTCTTAAAATTTATACTAGTGTTGGCAAAAATTATAGTTCCAGTGAATCTTAAAGGGAATTTAAGTTAGAATAAAATTTTATAGTCTTATAAGTATAAAACTTTATTCTATTAAGTTAAAATAGTAATAAATCTGTCACATTATCAGAACCTACACACATAATAGCTATGAAATTATTAAAACATTCACTAGCAATTTCTACTTTTAGCATCTGTGAAGCAACTCTAATTCATATTAACAATTATAATTAGATCATATTTTTTTATTTTCTAAGCACAGAAATATCCCTGTCTTTAATTTCTTGGTTCATTGATTTGCAAGATTCCTAAAATATAAATTTAGAAAATGTACCTTAACATTCAAAATTAGTAAACATATATGATAGGGGCAAGGTGATACTATAATATTTTATTTTAAATATGTTCTATTTTATTGAAACACTGTATAGCCAAAGGGGGGAAAATGTATGGTATTATACTCCTTACCAACAAAAGTTTAGGTAAGAATTCTTCTATCTTTTTTTTTAAGTACAACTATGAAATATCTTCTATGTTCTTTTCCTTCTTGAGTAATGCGTAAGCTACTTAGGTCCAAGAAAACATAACTTCTTTTCAAAGGTGGGGAATATAATATGTTAACTTATTTCCCATGGGCATAAACATCTGATGGTGTCCACAGTAGAGTCCATTAATAACTAGAATGTGCCTGGAGTTGCAACTGTGTCTAAAATGGAGGAAACTCTTCTTTGTTTGATTTCTTTTCTTTTTTTTTTCTTGTCTCCTGGCCTCATCTTACCTATGCACAGCTCTGGTTCACATAGAATCCAAGAATAATGGTCAGATTTTTTTCTAGATTTGCTACTAAAGTGAATCTGTTTACTTCCACTGACTGGAGGGACACCATTTAGGCATTTGGGGTATAATGATTTTTCATTTTTAGTTATTTTAATGAAAAAAGACATTAGCTCTGAATTAAAGGACTTTATAAGTTGAAATGAATAGGTGAATACAGGATTAAGGTTACTTAAAGATTAATATATCCTTTAAATTTTTTTACACCATGGAATATTAAATCATAAAATGTACCAAAATGAAAATAAGTCTCAGACCCATTTACTCTTAAAAATATTAATTTATTCATAGTATATACAATTATGCATACACTTATTAATATTCATAACATATAGCTGTGATATTATTAACCTAATGGTAATGCAGTTGATAATGTGTCACATGAGCTTTCCCTGTAATGTACAGTCTATAACTGGAATTCCACCTGAATACACTTTGTCCAGACTCTTGCCAGGTTGTCCTAGTTGAGAACTTCTGGTAGTCTTCAAGGACTCTAGACACAGGCAGACCTCATTTTATTGAACTTTACTTTATTTCTCTTTGTAGTTATTGCACATTTTAAAAATTAAAGGTTTGTGGCAACCCTGAATTGAACAAGTCTATTGATGTCATTTTTCCAACAGCATTTACTCACTTTGAGTATCTGTGTTACATTTTGATAATTCATACAATATTTACATTATTACATTTTATGTATCTTATATTATTATATTTGATGTCATACATATTTTATATTATATATTACATGTCATATTTGTTATACTTAATGTTACTCTTGTTATTTTGGGGCACCGTGAACCACATCGATATAAGATGGTGAACTTAAGTGATAAATGTGCTCTTACAGCTTCACTGTGCTCTTACAGCTTCACTTAGTGGTCATTCCCTGGTCTCTCTCCCTCTCCTTGGGCCTCACTATTCCCTGAAACACAACAATATTGAAATCAGACCCACTAATAATTTTATAATGGCCTCTAAGCGCTCAAGTAAAAGAGTTACATATTTCTCACATTAAATCAAAAGCTAGAAATGATTAAGCTTAGTAATAAAGACATGTTGAAACCAAGAAAAACTGAAAGCTAGACTTCTTATGCCAAACAGTTAACCAAGTTATAAATGCAAAGGAAAAGTTCTTGGAGGAAATTAAAAGTGCTACTCCAGTGAGCACACAAATGATAAAAAAGTGAAAGAGCTTTATTGCTGGTCAGGATAAACTATCAAACCAGCCACAACATTCCCTTAAGCCAAAGCCTAGAGCAAGGGCCTAACTCTCTTCAATTCTCTGAAGGTTGACAGAGGCAAGGAAGCTGCGATGGAGAGTTTGAAGTTAGCAGAGGTTGGTTCATGAGGTTTAAGGAAAGAAACCTTCTCCATAACATAAAAGTGCAGGTAAAGCAGTACGTGCTGAGTATATAAGTTACAGCAAGTTATCCAGAAGCTCTATCCAAGATAATTACAGAAGATGACAACACAAAACTGATTTTCAATGTAGATAAAACAGCCTTATATTCGAAGAAGATGCCATCTAGGACTTTTGCAGGTTGAAGGAGTCAATGCCTGGCTTTGAAGGACATGTTGACTCTCATATTAGGGACTAATACAGCTGGTGACTTTTAAGTTGAAGCCAATGTTCATTTAACATTCAAAAATCCTAGTGCCCTTAAGAATTATGTTAAAACTGCTCTGCCCATGTTCTAGAAATAGAACAACAAAGCCTAGATGATAGCACACCTGTTTATAGTGTAGTTACATGAAATTTTTAAGCTCACTGTTGTGACCTACTGTTTGGAAAAAAATCCTTTCAAAATATTACTGCTCATGGACAATGAACCTGGTCATTCAAGAGCACTGATGGAGATAGAATGAGATTTGTATTCATGCCTACTAATGCAACATCCACTCTGCAGCCCACAGATCAAGGAATACTTTTGCCTTTCAAGTCTCATTATTTAAGAAACGCATTTTGTAAGGCTATAACTGTCATAGATAGTGATTCCTGTGAGGCAGCTGGGCAAAGTAAATTGAGAAGCTTCTGGAAATGATTCATCATTCCAGATATCATTAAGAACATTTGTGATTCATGGGAAGAGGTGAAAATACCCACATTAACAGGAGTTTGAAAGATGTGGATTCCAACTTTCATGGATGACTGAGGGGTTCAAGGCTTCAGTGGAGGAAGTAACTTCAAGATATGCAGAAATAGAAAGAGAACTAGAATTAGAATTGAAGCTGGATGATATGATGGAATTGCTGCAAGAAAACAGTTTCTTGAGATCACATCTCTTCTTGGTCAAGACTTCGTGAAGATTGTTGAAATGACAATAAAGGATTTAGAATATCGCATATACTCGGCTGATATAGCAGTGGTGGGATTTAAAAGAACTAATTCCAATTTTGAAAGAAGTTCTACTGTGAGTAAAATGATATCAAACAGCATCACATGCTATAGAAAAATCATTCATGAAAGGAAGAATCAGTTGATGCAGCAAAGTCTATTGCTTTCATATTTTAAGAAGGTATCACAGCCACCCTGACCTCAGCCACCACCACCCTGATCAGTAACCTCAACTCTGAAGCAAGGTCTACCCCCAGCAAAAAAAAATTACATTCGCTGAAGGCCTAGATGATGGTTAGCATTTTTTAGCAATGAAGCATTTTTAAATTAAAGTATGTACATTGTTTTTTTTAAAGACATGAATGCTATTTTACACTAAGTAGACTACAATACAGTATAAACATAACTTTGACATGTGCTGGGAAACTGAAATTATTTGTGTGACTATATTTGCTTTATTTCATGGAGTGGAACTGAACCCACAATATTTCTGGAGTTTGTCTGTGCACCTTTCAGGTCATTGTTCACCACATTCATCAGCCACCTGGCTCTAGGATCCTGACCTCCACACTGCTCACAGTTTACTATGTGCTCTGCATCATGTCTTCTCATCCTTGATCTTAAGACTAACTTCTCTCAGGTGACCGTGGCTGGTCCAAACTGCTTTAAGCTTGGGCAGGAAGCAGGATTTTCAGTTCCCCATAGGACTCACTGAGAACAGGCTGTAATGTTTAACAAGATTTTACTGAAGGCTTGGGAACAATAGAAGAGTAATATAATACAAAGAACTTTAAAAAAGATGCTCAGTAAAGCTACTCTCTGTGCGAGCCAGAATCAATCCCATTCTTCCTGCACCCAGCAGAGTTTGACACATAAAGGTATATTGAATTAATTAATGCAATTAAATGCTTGTAGAGTCTGCACATTCAATATATTCACAGGGGTTTTGAACTAGAAGTCCTTTCATCTCTAACCTGTCAGCTTGCACAGGGATTCAGTTCTTCTCCCCTCAAAAGAAAGAGACTTTGGAAAGGTCTCTTATCCAGGTCCCATCTCTTCAAAGTTAGCATAGGCTAAGCCATTTTCTTATGTTTTTGAATTCTTAAGAATGATTTCTGAAGTTATCATTGTTATAACACTTTCATTATTCTAAATATGCTATACAATGTTATTTTTAAGTCCAAAAATTACCATTGTTCTAGTTGGTGTGTTATCAGGCAATGACTCCATTCTCTGTTTGAATTTCTTCCCCCTACCTTTTGTTTTTTTTCTGACCCATCCTTGCAGCTAGGTACTCTTACTGCAGGACCCTTCATTGTAGGGAACTGGTCTGCTTGGCAAGGGTGAATGTGGTTCAGCCCTGCACTGAAAAGCCAACAGGAATGAAGTGGAAGGTAAGAGCCAGACCCTCAGACAGGTTTTCCCGTGGGAACCAGGCCCAGAAAATGCATCCAGACTGTTTTGGCTTGCTCTTGCTAAAACTCTCTTGCCCTGGTCTGAAACAGTAGATGTTTATTGCCTATCTTCAAGGCAATTTCCAAAGTCTGTATGAATTTTCCCAAGGATGGAGTGTACTTAGATTGCCACCTTTCCTTTCTGCATTTATTATTTTCATTTCCTTGATCGTACCTAAAATGTAGACCACAGCATTCCTTGGAATAGATAATAAATCCTTCTTTGATGTAAGACCCAAGAGAAACAACAAAAGCCTGTCCAGGCAAGGGATGGGGCACTTTCCCTGGAGAGAGTGGCCACGGGACTCTCATTTTAAGAGAGTATCCATACCGTCCTTCTCTGCTGGCTGGAGTCTGCCACACTTCATGCCTCGTTTCTGCTCAGTTCCTGCAAGCTCCTTTCCACCTGTTCCATTTCTCTTTGACTCCTGTGTGGCAACCCTGCCAACTCTCCAAGTTCACCTTTCATCTGAGGGAAGGAAAAAGTAATATCAAAGTAAAAGACGTTCTGTAATAACTGTTCACTGAAACTGCCCTTAGGAAATTTTCTGAAGACTTCTCTCAGGGTGACGTCTTCACAAGAATAAATATGACAAGAAATTCTGAATCCTGATGAGCCCAGCTCTCCCGGAGTCAGGAGCTCTCTTTCTGAGGCGGCCTTTGGTGCACGGGACCAGACCCTGAGCCTGGAGCAGCTATCAATTTAAATGAGTGTCATAATGACATGGACACATACCTGTATTTACATTTTGCCCAGTGCTTTATTTTAAAGCTAAATTTTTGTGTTTTCACAGTTTCAAACATATGGAGTTTGGAGTATGGAGCAAAATGCTAACAATTTTCTTTACTGAGATATTTCTTTAAAAGGCTTTGAACCCACACAAGATTTTATTTAGCAAAGTTTTAATTTTTCTATAAAAATGTAATATAAAAAGATTAGGTAATTAGAACATGTATCATTATTAATCTTTCTTTTAAATATTTGCTTATTTACTTCTTATTGAAATGGCAAATCACTTACATGAGTGGGTTATCAGAAGTGTGGTGTTTGAGTACATAGAAAAGGTAGTTAGGAGATTCCCAAAGTGAAGTGGAATACTGCTCAGGGTCAGATGTAGAAGAGAATTTATTTTACTGACGGCAAGGTAAACCTACTGGCCTAAAGCAATAGTGGACATTGCAGAGTAATAAAGAGCCTGTTTGAATTAATGAAGATAATTTCTATTTTAATGTCAGTGAAGAAATTTTGCATTGAGGGAAACAATATAGTGAATTAAACATGTTTAGTTTATTAAAGATATCAGAAATTTTACAGTTTTTTTGGATTTAGTGTGTTGATGTTATAGCTGTCTATATTATCTAATAAACTGTCAACACTGTTGTATTTTATTCTAACATTTAAAAAAAGGATAAAATCTATGCCTTCTGTCCACTCTAGAGTTAAATTTGTAGTGGTACATCTCATTATTCACACGAAGTCCAATAGTTCTCTTAACTTAATAACAATAATTTTGGGAAAAAAATGTCCAAATTTCTGAAGTAAAACTCAAGTGACAATTATTTAGGAAGCAAATTTCAGGTGCAGGACTTTCTTGTGAAGGAAAATGCTCTGAATCATTTTCAACATTTGATAGCATCTGTGAATCTCCATTGTGAATTTTTAAAGCAAAAAAAATCTCATTAGTGAAAGCAACTGAACTTTAGCATCTACTTAAGAAAACAAAAATATTCCTTATTACGTAGTATGTGTGTGTACACTAGAACTTGCAGTGATTTTGTTACTAATGTAACAAATGAGGCACCGCAAATACAAGCACTACATGTAAGCTAGAGAGATAAAACCTGGGAGTACATTGTTATTTAAACTTTGTGACAAATATTGATGCAGGTGCCAAAATAGGTGCCAAATTTTCAAATTATCACCTGGTTTATTTACAAGAAGGAAAAGCTCATGCCACTTAGCAGAAATGTTTGCCGCACTGTGATTCTCACACCTACTCTCTGTGCAAAGACAAGCCCTTAAACTCTTCCATCTGTGATGGTGCCATATTTCATTGAGAAAAATCTATACCAATTGTACAGCTATGTAGTAGTAGCCAAACATAGAGGTTGAGTAGTTCAAGGATTACAACTTATTTTGAAATCTTAATTTTAGAAACTAGGGAGGCCTTTTTCAAGGAATGTTTTTGCTGGATTTCTCAAAACAACCCACAATTGAATTAGTAAAAAACTCAATCGTCATACCTCCAGTTCTAAATTAAGCACATATGCGCAAGTAAAAGGAGAATGTCATTGTTATGTTTAGTTTTATGCCTGAATGTATTCTACAGACTTATCCTAAATACTCAGTCACTGGTTAATTAGCTATCTCTAATACTCCTATTTTAGAGTGCCAACTGTTCACACTAAATGTGTTATCTTTTACTATTTGCATGTGTGGCACTGTTCTTGTGAGCTACTGATACTCATAGAAGTCAAAGCACTATAGTACAGTTAGATGTTAGAAAATTTTATGTATGACGTAATACCTGATTGTTCGAAAGAGTGAACATTGACAAGAGGCCTGTGTGCATTGGTTGTTCCAAACGCAGGAACAAAGATGTGTCAGAAACAAAGCTGCACATAAATTTCACATGATATAAAACTTCTGTGAATTGCTACAAGAAATAATCTGCAAGTTAAAATGATATTATAAAGTGTCCAGTATTCTGGGAACTGGCAGAATTTGGCATTTGAAATTCCACATCACTTGTTTATTGCCTGGCTGCCCATGAGCAGTCTCCTAAATTCCATAACCTTGAGTTTGCTTTTCATAGTCTGACCCCTAGTCACACTTTTCCACACATTCCTTCATAGTGAGTAGCTCAGTGTCACTAGAGCTCCCTTTCTCTGTGGAATCTCAGGATTCTCATGGTTTGGGTCTGTGAGTTGCCCTTATTTGTCTTTTATTCTTTATTTGTTTTTATCCTTTAGTGCTTCATTTCATGCAAGCTCCACCCCTTGCTCTATTTCATTCTTTCTTCTCTCTTCAACTGACTATGCCAGACCAAATAAACCAGATACCTGAATGTGTAGGGCCAATATTTGAGAACCCACTAAATATCTTAGGATCTAACTTCTATCAACCCAAGTACTCATAAATTCCTAATTTGGTTGACATACTATTTATATTGTTGTTTGCATGTAAAATGTCTATAAATTCCATACTTTGAATATGTTTTAATACAATTGTTGCATTAACAGTAAAATATTTTTGCATCTTTGTTTTTTCTTGTGACCCACTTTTACTTCCATCACCATTTTGTATACGTACACATACACACCACAAATTACTGAGTGGGCTAGACATGCAAAACATCCTTATGATGCAGCATAGAATAGAACAGAAATTCTTACCACCACCACTAAATGGTTTGGAGCCCTAAATTTATTTTTTATGAGCCTCCTGTGCCACTACTTTGGAAAAAGATTAGATTATTTTATGCAAGCGGTTTTCGGCTTTTTAGACTTGGATATTATTAAATTTTTAGTTTCAGTGGTTTTGTAAAGTGATTTCCATGGAACTATCTTTTTTCAAAGGTTCTGTGCCTTCTTTCAAGCCTGGATTAATGCCATTGAACTTGTCCTTTGATGCTAATAATTTAAAAAGAATAAAAACTCTTTGTGGTTTTTTTATTCAATGTAATTTAAGCTTAATTTATTTCTCGGTAATAGCTGCTTGGTAAGATTTACATCAATGGTGAGGACTAGTTGGAGTTTGTGGTTCATTATTGAACTAGCATGAATAATACTGAGTCCATTTCTGTAGTCTGTCTGAAATCCTTGGCTCTCTACAGAAAATCTGATTTTTCAGGTATATGAGTATATTTGGTTTCATTCAATCTAGAATTATATATTGTACATGAGCTATTCTGAATGATACAATGTAGGAATAAAAAGACACGAAAAGACAAAACAACATTAGGTAATTTTCTCAAGTTACTATAATGTATTAGGGAACACAAGATGATTGCAAATAGCTGTATTAAAATTAAAACATGAAAATATTCTAAAAATGGTAAGATGTACTGTTAGAATACAAAGAAGGGAGATTTTTCATTGTTTGTTATTCTATTTCCACATAATAATACCTGAATATCTCTAAAATCAAGTTTTGGTATGGCAAGAAATTTTTAAGACACCTTCTACAAATTTTTCTGCCACCACATTTTTATTTCCAAAATATTCTCGAAGAATGGCTATTTATAAATACACTGCTTTTGACCCAAGAGGGTACAATTGGTAGTTTTACTTGATTTTAGCAAATAGTGTAAACATTGTTGAAAAGCCTGGTGTAGTATATAATTCTTTGAAAGAAAATATTCTGATACATGTGCTTAAATCCCACATGAATTATTAGGAATTTGGAAGGTAAAAATTATTGGCATAAAATATTTCAACCCATTGAAGAATAGTGTGACAATTATAAATAAGATGGTAAGGCATTTGTTTATAATTTCAGAAACCAACTAGTATTTAAACTCCTGCAGCTAGCAGAAAAAAAAAAAAAAAAACCTTCAAAAGCTTACAGGAGATTCATGATGGGATTAGAGATTTACAAATTAGAGTCTTAGGGCCAGAAATCTGTTTGGAAGATGGATCAGTGAACTTACCTTGAACTTATATTTATTTAGGAAACTTGTTATTTTTTTATAGTATAGTTGCATTGGGGTGTCTAGGTGGCTGATAGAGACAGAGAGAACACCATTCTCAAGCCAACTATGTCATAATCACTGCATGAGACCATCAATTAAAGGTTTTACTGTGTTAAATAACTTAATTTCTTATTATTACTTTCCTGGAACATTATCCATTGGCTTGAACACATACTAAAATTATTTGTATTAGCAGTAACTGAGAAAGAGTATTTGTATAACAGCATTTGCTATTCTTCCTTAACAGGTTGTTTATAACATATATACTACTTCAGCATGACCTCTGATAAATATGATGCATTTTCTATGTACTTATGGTGAATTTGCTCTTTAGATGAATTCTGATTTGGGGTGTGTATGAGTTTGATAGAAATTCTGTAACAAAATGCCACCGATTGGATATCCTAAACCTTAAAAATTTATTTTCTCACAGTTCTGGAGGGTGGAAGTCCAAGATCAAGGTGTCGGCAGGTTTGGTTTCTCCTCAGGCCTCTCTCCTTGGTTTGCAAATGGCCATCTTCTCCACAGGGTATCTCTCTGTAGGTTCTAATCTCTTTTCTTATAAGGAAAGTGCAAGATTAGGGCATACCTTATGACTTTATTTAGCTGTGATTACCTCTTTCAAAAGCCCGTCAGCAAAGAGCTTTAACGTATTGAATGGGACACAATTCATTCCATAACAGAGAGTTACAGGAGTTTAAAGTTGTTGAACAATAAGAAACTAAAAACTATGCTGAGTTACCAGGGAAATAGCATATTTTATGAAAAGATGGTTTGTCTGATATTGACTGGTAACTTGTGTCACCTGTCAAGAATGGTAAGAATCTAGAAATCATTCATAACTCTTCACTCTGCTATTTAATGAATTTACTTGAGAAAACAAGATTTGTTCTCTTTCTTAAATATCCATTCAATCTATCATCTTTTCTTCAGTTGCATTTTGAATATGTTAATTTATATCTTAGCTAGATTACTATGGAAAATTTTAAATTAGCATTTCTGCCATTCCTTTCAATTTTAACTCCTTTCAATCCATTCCCATCTCAACATCCAGAATGATCTTGGCATAAGCTCTTCAGAATTTCCTATGGATCATGGATTGAATGAAATTCTTTGCATGATTTGAAATAACTTCTGTCTACTTCTGTACTTCTGTCTTCTGTCTACATCTCCATCCTTTTCTTCCTTTTCTCACTCCTTACACTCTATGCTTCATTCAGACCAAACCTGCAAACTTGAGAAAGACCATATTCCCTCCTACCTCTGGTACTTTGTATAAAGTGAAGTTTTAGCCTGGCGCCCTTTCAACTAAAGATCTTATTCATAGTAAAGGTCTCATTTTAGATATCACTTCTCTCAGGAAGCCTTGAATAACTTTCAAATCTGCAAGAGGTGCTCTTTTGGGGTACCATAGAAACTCTTTGCGTGTATGTGTGTGTGTGTGTTTAATTAATTAATCCAAACTTCTCCCATGATAATGTTTCTCTCATTATATCAGAATTCATTTTTTACCAGTACACATAACTACAAAAAATAAGCTTTTTTAAGAGATAGGAAGCTTATCTTGCTTACCACTCAAACTGTAGCACTAGTGTTGTATATGGCACATCATAGGCATTAAAAGAGGCTGAAGTTACTGAATAAATGATTAGGTCATGGCATTCCTCCTAATATATATCACTTTTTAGTAGGTCAGAGATTAATGGCAGAAAATTATCCCCAAGTTTTCCTTAATTATATTTCCTTTGTTATCTTCAATATTTTCATGTTCTGTTTCTATCATTTTCTATACAGTATAGTTGTCTGTGTTTTTGAGCCCAAGGATCAGGTCATTGCCTGTATTTTTTTTTTCACCTTGCATGATATAGAGAGACACTTGAAAGATGCTGATCTATTGTATAAAGTGACAACCGGGATAAATTGAAAACCTGAAGCACAGAGACCAAATTAACCAAGAGGTAGAGAGTGAAAGGACAGTCTCTCTGACAGAGAGAATGCTTCAGGGAGCTGAGGTGCTGTCATCAAATTTCTGACTGATAACCGAGCCGGTAGCTCTCATTATGAGATTGCTTTAGAAAGACAGGAGGCCCTGAAGCAGTGTGTGTGTGTGTGTGTGTGTGTGTGTGTGTGTGTGTGTGTTTTAAGGGAAAAAAAGGTCTGTCCAAACACCAATGTTTTAAATTGCATGTGGTGATGAATTAGAGCTTTATTTCCCAAATAATGAAACTGAAGACTGACTGTAAGTGAGTGAAGCTTGAAAAACGAACTCATACAAAACACCCAGGAAAAAGAATGCCTGTGTAATGACTGGGCTGCAAACCTATCATTTCTAACTACATGCTATCAGTTTCATCAGAAACTGGGTCCACATTTGTAAACATTCAGTGCAATAATAAATTTCAGAATGAAATTACCCTTTACTTCAAATAGAGACTTTGACTATACCATTAATATAAAAATGTTATATACTCTTTGTTTCCTTGCCTCATGCATGCTTATTTCTTCAGAAATATTTGTATTACTATTGTATCCCTTTAAAAAGTGTATATTGAGCATATCAAGTCCTCTGTGGACTGCAAGTAAAAATGTTAAAAAATCATACTTACAAATCATGCTGCTTCTATGAGTAGAGAGAAACTGCCTTGCTGTTCCTGAAAGCTTGCTTTTTAGACTATGTGGATTGAGATAATGCACTGTTACTGAAATTTTACTCCTCAAACAGGAAATCTTGGGTAAACAAAATACACTCAACTAGGGACTATATTTGCCCAGCTACAAGTAACAGATCAACTGTTTAAAACTTTCTCCAAAGACTTAGAACACCACCAGGAATAGAGTTAAGGTTGCTTTCTGTGGGTTGTTCTAGTAATTACTTTGAAATTAGTAATTAAACCTACACCTATCAAGTAATTTCCATGGTATATAGGAATGTGCTGGACAATGGAGTTGCAAAAACAAAAATTCTAGCTATTCTTTCTTTTTCATTATATATTTCCTTTCTTAAACTATTCAAAGAAATGTTTTCCCCTTGCACCCAGGGTAAATTAAAACTAGAAACCATGGTTCACAGGACTCCAACCTATGTGATCTAAGTTTGTGGTTTCTCCCACCACCTCCTCCACCTTCACTGGGATGTTTATTTTGCCTGGAACAGAACTCTTTCTGATCTTCATATGGCTTACTCTTCCCTTCTCTCTTCATATTCCCTTCCTCAGTGAGGCTCTCTCTGACCATACCATTCAATAGTCACTTCCCACTCCACAACCCTAAGTCTGTCTCTATCGTCTTCCATTGCTTAAATAGCACATATCACTATCTGAAATGTCTACATTAAGGAAAAACAAACAAACAAAAAAGAATACAAAAAAGAAAAATTCCCATAGAATGAAATTTCATGGGGGAAAGACTAGTCTGTTAACTGCTACATTTGTATTACATATAAGTATAGCCAATGGGAGATGCTTGATGGGTATGTGTTACATGAATGAATGAAATTCTAGAGAGGCATTGGCAGTTCAGAGGACTATGGCATATGGTGCCATAGTCTTGCATGACGCAGTAATTTCTGAAAACCTGGAATGGCAAAGAAGACAGAGCAAGTCCGTCAAAATGCTCTGCAAAGTGTTTTGTCCAGTCTCCCATTAAATGTATGTTTATAAAATATATTTCAGCACTTAGACACAAGAAGGATGTTGAAATTGCCCTTAAGTAAGGCTTCAACACTGAAAGACATATTTTAAATGCTAATTTGTTCATCAATTTACACATTAGACACAATCCTTAACATTCTTTCCTTAAAAATGCAATTTTTAAGGAAATTTTAAAGTTTTCCTTAAAAATTTTCTAAAACCTTGGTTATAGAGTCAATTTTTATTAAAACATTTTGAAAAAATAGAACATTTTGGTAAATAGAACTTATTTACCACTTAAATATTATTTTTATTAAAATGTGTAAATGTGCTCTGGCTGGTGTGCCTCAGTGAGTATATTGAGTGCTGGCCTGAGAACCAAAGGGTTGCTGGTTGGGTTCTCTGTCAGGGCACATGCCTGGCCCACAACCCAGTTCCTAGTAGGGAGCATGCAAGAGGCAACCACACATGGATGTTTCTCTCCCTCTCTTTCTCCTACTCTTCCCCTCTCTTTAAAAATAAATAAATAAACTCTTAAAAATATGTGAATATTTAGGGAGCTGGATTTCTTAAAATAGACTGACTGTATCTGTAATAAGTACATGTGTTATAAAATAAAAGTAGCACTTCTGGGTATCTTAAAGTGTGGCTAAGTTTCAAACCTTGCAAATGCTTTACTACAGTATGCCAAGAATATCAGCCACTTTCAAAAAATAGTTTGGACTAAATGTACACATATGTTAGGCACTGTATCCCACATTGTTTAAACTGTTTAAACTGCTTAAACTCTATCCATCTTATTTTAAAGACTGTACTTGCAAATACTAAGGGTGCTTTGAGAATGTTTGTCTACCAATTTCCTTTTTAGTTTGAGAGACAGTACTCAATATAATAAATTACCTTTCTGGTAGAAAACCCATTCCAGAAAAGCCCTCTAAAGTGAATACCTATTAAACTAGAAGATCTTTAAAATGAATACATTTTATAATGAAAAAAGGAAATTGAAATGCAAGACACTGAAATAAAATACCTGATGTTCAAAGAAAAAAAATGAAATCTGGTAACCTGTAAAATTTAACTTTTTTATCCATGTTTCATTAAATTAAAAAAAAAATCAACAGATATAGCAATAGAGGTAACGTGATGTAGCAAATGTCATGCTCAAGATATCTTTTTGTCCTACATTATTTTAACATTTTAATTCATATGAATGAACTATAGCATTGCAGATTGCTTAGAGTTAACTTTAAAAATCTGATATCGTAAACTGAGTTCATGGGAGGATATGATTCATAGATGAGCAGTTTTGAATTGTACCATTGGGCAATGTTCAGATTGAATTCTTACATTTCCCATCTACCCTCCAGGTTCCTTGGAGCAAAGACTGTTGAAAAGCATGCCTCAGTAATATCTCCTTAGATACACATGCTTCTGGGTGAAAAAATAAATTCCACCTATAACATAAACAAGGTGATTCTGTGTAAACCTCTCTCGATCCCTTCCCCCCTCTCTGTCTCCGGTCCCCCCCCCCACACCCTGGGGAAACTTCCTGACAAGTTACCTTTAAAGCAATTCAATGACTGTTTTCTCATTCAAGTCCCAAGTCATATGCAGTGGAGTTTGTCAGAAGGAAGACACTCCTGAATGGCCATAATAAGAGATGCTCTTCTAGCTTGAAGTTTGCAACATAAAAGCACTCCAGGAAGAATGAAATGGCAGCTGGGAACAGCACTTTAGGCACTGGAAGCAATATAGCAGCTGTTAGTGGACAGCATTCCTCTTATAGACGTCTTTGTGATTTTCTTAGCCAGGGACACATCTGCGAGTCATATGAATCTGCCTCAAGATTAAAAAATTCATTTACACTTATCAAAATGTCTCAGGGAACTATTTGAAGTGTCAGAGTCCTTTGTAGTTTTTATAAGGAGGCCGTTTCAGAAGCAAAAAAAAGTCATGTATTGGAAAGGCCAGTTTTACATTTCAACTAAAAAGTTTCTTATTTTAGGACCAGAACAGTAAATTTTTGAAAGAGGGAAAACAACATTCTTTATGATAACAAAATAGTTGTTAGTAGAAATCTATCGGTATACCAAATTCTTTTAATGTTCTAACTCATGCCACCACTTATATATTAATTTCTCCCTCTATATACATGTATGTACACATATGCATATAAATATATATTCTAGAATAGAGCATATGATAGGTCCACTTAACTGAAGGTAATTATGTAATGCATGTACATAGGGCCTTTATGTTTTTCAAAGGATATATTTAATTTGAACTTCAAAACAGAAAAATAATATAAGGCAAATATTTTTATTTCCATTGTGAAAACTGGGAAAACTAAGACCAAAAAAATTTTTCTCTGGTCCTCCAAAACTGTCACAGAAATCCAATGCAACCCTTCTAGTTCTAAATCAACTGTATGCCTCACATAGTGCTTCATTCAAGGTAGATGTTCATTTTTTATGTAAAAGATAATTATTTTTATTTTAATATTAAGTAATATGTGGAATTGAAATTATCACATGAAAAATCATTTAGAAACATTAATTAGGTAGTACTGGTGACACACAAAATTATTGAAATTAGCTTAGATGACATGTGGCTTTGCTGAGATGTAGAGGCATCTATCTTGTAACAAGACAGATAAGCAGCTAACAGATTACTACTTAATAGTAATTAAAAGTTCTTGAATGGACAAACAGAAGTGGAGACCAACCACTCAAATGTGACGTCATGATTGCTTACTTAGATCCTAGACCAGTTCTAGGGCCCATAAATTGTGATTTGAACAGCAGTAATCTACCTGTTCTCCCTCTCAGAAGACCTATGGTCATTTATTTGGGTAACTATACACTAGGAAAGGGGGAATAATCCATCTTTAGAGGACTCCTGGATGCAGGATCTCAGTTGACAGTGATATTTGGGATCCAAAGTGTTCTCATGGTCCCCAGGTATGTGATTAGGTAATAAACAAACAGAGCTCAGATTCATCTTGCAGGAGGTTCACTGGACCCACCTTGACCCCAGTCTGTGCTGATTTCTCTGAACCTAAATGGATATATTTAGCTGTTGGCACAACCCTCACACTTCTTTCTTGACCTGTACAGTAAGAGTCAGAAGAAAAGGCCAAGAGGAAGCTCTTGAAATTTACCATCGCCTCAAGATAATAAGTCAGAAGGTACTAGCCATTCTCTGATTGACAGGGAAAGGAGGCCATGTTGCTGTGTGTGTTGCCGTCCTCCAGTTTTCCCATGGGATCAGCCTGAAGCTAGTCTTTGGCTGAGACCACGTGTTTATTTGCTTTCTACTTCTGCTTTATCCAATTTGAATCTTTCCCTTCTCCTGAGAACACTTCCCCAATAACTCTTGAACATCAATCCCAACTTAAATTCTTCTTCAGGGAACCAATCTTATCACATTTAAAAGAGTATCTTCCTCTCCTTATGATCTTTTACTTTTTACCCTCTCACCCTTTTATTTTATATATAAAAACCACTTTATATTATATTTCTAAATAATTATTTTAAGATTTATTTAAGTGATTTATTTAAATGACTCTGTAATTAGATTCTAAGCTCTTCTGTGTTCAGATATTTTGTACTGTTTATTAATTTAGCTTAGATAAAATAGGACTTAAGCAATAATAGATTCTAAAACTAAAATTTGTCTTGGAGTGGGTCTCTTTACATCCATCTTCTTTGGGACTCTTTGTGCTTCCTGGACTTGCATGTCTATTTCCTTCAACAAATTAGGGAAATTTCTTTCATTATTTTTTTCAAATAGATTTCTAATGTCTTGCTTTTTCTCTTCTCCTTCTGGCATCCCTGTGATGTGAATGTTGGAATGCCTGAAGTTGTCACATAGGCTGCTTACACTACCTTGTTTTATTTTATTCATTTTATTTCTTGTTCTGATCTGTTGTTATTTGCTTCTTATGTTCCAAATCATTGACTTGATTCTTGGCACCATTCACTCTACTGTTGTTTCCCTGTAAGTTGTTCTTTATTTCAATCAGTGTACCCTTCATTTAGGACTAGATTTTTTAATGCTGTTGAGATCCTCATTAAGTTTTTTGAGCCACCCTATAACCTCTGTATCTGATATTTTGACTTCTGCATATGACAGATTGCTTATTTCCATTTTGTTTAGTTCTTTTTTCTGGTGTTTTAATCTGTCCTTTCATTTGGGTCATGTTTCTTTGTCTTCTCCTTTTAGCAGCCTCCCTATGTTTGTTTCTATGTATTAGGTAGAGCTGCTATGACTCCTCTCTTGGTAGTATGGCCTAATGTAATAGGCAGCCTGTAGGATGCCAAAGGTTAAAGTTAAAAAGAGAATCTTAATAGCAGCAAGAGAAAAGACGTTAATTATCTGTAGGGGCATTCCCATAAGACTGTTAATTGATTTCTCAAAAGAAACTTTGTAGGCTAAAAGGGACTGGCAAAAAACATTCAGAGTCATGAAAGCAGGGACCTACCCAGTGAAGCTATCATGTAGAACCTAAGGACAGATAAGGTGCTTCCCATACCAAAAACAAACAAATAAATAAACAAACAAAAAACTAAAGGAGTTCATCATCAACATACTATTATTACATGGAATGTTAAAGAGACTTTTAAGAAGATCAAAACTATGAACAATAAAAGAGCAATAAATACATACCTATCAGTAATTGAATCTAAAAGAAAAAACTAAGCAAACAAGAAGAACAGAGACAGAGTGATGGATATGGAGAGTGTTTTGACAGTTATGAGATGGGAGTGAGGTGTAAGGAAATGGGTGAAGGGGTAAGGAGATTAAGAAGTACAAGTAGGTAGTTATAGAATAGCCATGAAGATAGAAAGTATAGTATAGGAAAAGACGTAGCCAAAGAACTTATATGCATGACACATGGCCGTGAATAATGTGGGGGGATTGCCTGAGGGAGTGAAGGGCACTGAGTGGAGCAGCAAAGTGGGAAAAACTGGGACAACCACAATAGCATAATCAATAAAATATAATTGAAAAAATACAAAATTTTGTTAAATAAATATATGAGTAAGTAAATGAATTTGAAATATTTAACTTTTATTTACTTTTTAATTGCATTGTTCTTAAGAATTTAAGAGTTTATATAAATAGAAGTTTAGTTTTATCCTTAGATTATTTTTTTTCCTATTTACAAAATGAGTTATTCTCTTTTGATGTTGATAATCTATATCTTGGGTGTTCCAGCTTTATGCTACTATTCATCTATATTTTGAAAAAAGAAATGTTCCTAATTGTTTTCTACTGGTTAATAGTCATTTTATAAATGGAACAGTACAATTTTTAATTATCCCAAGATGCCATCAATCTAAAGAATGTCAAAGTTTTGCATGTTTAAGCTTCTGAAACTCAGTGTGAGGTGGTGGATATATTTTACTATACCCTGTAAGTTACAAAACCCCTGTAATTTTTGGTATTGAATAAATTTCTGAAATTATTGTGGTCAATGGCAATATTAACTTATATATTTCCCTTTTTCACTTAATCTAATTGACTGAGTTATTTCATTACATATTTTATAGTAGCCTTTAGAACATAGTGAGATAAGTTAAAATATAGTTCATTAAATCAAGAGGTTGACATATACTAAGACTAGGTAGACAGTTTTAGGTTCTCTCTAATTGTCATTCATATTATAAAGCTTAGGGATTTAAAACCTGGAAACAATATTATTTGGTGGGAGTTTGGAGGCAACAACAAGAACAACAATATTTATTTTGATTTATTATCTTGAGGAAAGTTTCAAATTCAGTTTGGTATCATAAATAAAAGTATTATCAAAAAATTAAGCCCAATAGAGGAAGCATTAGGAAAACTGATTTGTCATCCCAACTTTGCTATTTACTAGCTTTGTGATCTGGGGTACAAGTAATGTCATCTGTAAAATGAATATGTGTGATTAATGTTGAGTTAGTGATAGTATAAATTTCTACTGTGTTTTTACTCCACCCTACTCTTCTTTTATCCCCATACATGAGCCCCTTTGAGTCATGAGGTCAGGTTGCTTACATGATCACAATTGTCAAGCCAGTGAATAGGAACAGCACATGCTTAACTTTCCTAACAGTGCACAGGTAAAATTAAGAGATCTGGAAGACTGCTTCCTGGATGCTACAGATTGCTTGTGTCCCCACAAATCCATAGGTTAAATCCTCTCAGTGTGATAGTATTTGGAGGTGAGTGCTCATGAATGGGATGAGTGTCCTTATAAAAGAGTCCACAGCGAACTCCCTTGCCCTTCTGCCATGTGAGGTTACAGCTTGAAGGGGTCATCTCTGTATCAAGAAGTGGGCTCTCACCAGAAACAGAATATGCTTTGACCTTGGACTTTGTAGCCTCTAAAGCTGTGAGAAATAAATATCAGTTGTTTATAGCCACCAGTCTATAATATTTGTTAGGTAGTGTTACAGAGTGCAGCCAAGAGGGGGGCCCCAAATAGGCATTTGAAATGGGGTCCAGAACTTAAGGTGTCCAGGAGATTTTGGGATGTCTCCATCCCCCCCGCTGCCCAGGGTGTGGGTTGGGGGAAGGGACTAATGGAGCGGGGCCATTGAGAGCTGTTTAGCATAGCAACAGCATGCAGCTAAGCTCTGGCGTGGTCATTTAATATATCTATAGCCTTTGACTGGTTGCATAGATATGTTAAGTAGCTGTGATCAGCTCTAAGCCAGGGGAATGGAAGTAACTTCCCCACAAATTCCCCACCCAGATGTAACTGGGGGAGGGGAGGGTCCCCTGCGTTACAGTGCCTGTGTGGGAGCTCAGAGAGAATTGGCTCCAGGACATGGGGCCACGCCTGCCCAGACTCAAGATGGCAGCCCAGTAAAGCTGGAAGGACACGAGTTCTGGCATGCGAAGCCGAGTGTGGGAGGAGTCGGAAATGAGGCTGCAGAGGAAGATTGGCCACGGGGATTTAAAAACCCAGATTTGGCGGCCATTGGAGGAGAACCATGTGCAGCCCTGAGAGGAGGAGAACCATGCTGCTTTAGGGAGGAGAAGCATGTGGACTTGACGGAGTGTAGACTCCTGCAGCCCTGAGGAGAGAACCACTCGACCTGGCAGAGTGGGGCCCCCACAGCTTTAGAAGGGGGAACCACCACCTGGTTTTAGCAGAGATCCCGGTGATTCAGCCGAGGGTGCTGGGAACCCAGGGAGGTCTCCCAGTTGAGATCGAGTACTAACTGGGAAGAACCAGAGGACTACCTAAGCCATGGACTTCTATTTCCTTTCCTGAGATACGGTACTCTGGACTGGGCAAAGGGGGAAGGAAGGAAGGACTGTGTGTTTGTGGGTGTTTTAAGGGACTTTGGGATTTTGGTGAAGACGTTAGGTCACTACTTTAAGTTTGTATAGCATTAAATAAACATTTCCTTTTCACAAATCTCTGGCATTGAGAGACGTCTTTCCTCTGGCGGTGGACATAACAGACCCGGGGCCTTCTTTCAATAATAGTATATCATCCCAGGCCCCCCTTGTTGTGTTCTGTAACAGTAGCAGCCAAAACACTCTAAGGTGGTGTTTTGGTGAATTGTATCCACACTAGAAGAGGTTGAGTTTCTGGGCTGAATTTTAGACATGGCAATGATAGGAAGTGAGAGTAGATCCTAATGAAGGAAGAGAGTCTGTGCTCTAACCCCTTAACTCCTGAGTGCAAGCATTCACATAATAAAATTGGTATATTAAAATTTGGTATCATAAAATTACCAGATAAGTTTGGTATCTGAGAGTTTAAAGAAGGCATCTTCACCAAATTTGTCAGTAAAACATGGGAAACTTCAGTTGTGCAAACATTCACTGGATAATTAAGGCATGTGAATAAGGAAAGATAGACGATTATCAGAGTTGGTCACAGGATAACCACATAGTCTAGCTTGCCCAGGACCGTACTGACTTACATTTGCTTTTCAGTAGTATTTGTCTCAGACACCGTGTCCCAATTTTGAATGATAAATTAGATGACCACCCTAGCTGTAACTAGCAAATAGGGTTTTAAGTAGCCCTACCAAGTTTCCCAAGCACAAGATTGGGATAAGAATGTAGCCACATTTTACTGTGTTGCAGTCAATTAACTGCATTTAACTTGGGGCACTTAGATAAACAGAGATGTACCTATGGTAGTATAATAATTTACATGGCAGTGGGTACATATGGTGAAATGTTAAACAATAATACCAAATATCATGACCCTTCTCCACTCATGTCACTACGGCACTTTCAAACCCCTGGGCAAAAGGAGCTGTAGAAGGTTCTACACTGATTGATTATAAACTAAAATAACTTTATCTGAGGCTGAATAAGATTATATATTTTTGGCAATCACTTGGAATGAAAGTTTGAAACTAAGTTCAAATTAAGTTGGACATAGTTTTTAAAAATATGTATGTAGCTTGAGAAATGTGTGCTTGCTACAAGTACTTCCGAACTCTGAGAAGTCCTATAGGTCCTTAAAGAGGCATCCAGGGCAAGAAGGTGTCTTGGGTGAGGTTTCTGAGTATAACACCTCTGTCTGCTTCAACCAGCTCGTTCCTAGCTGTTAAAGGTGTTTTAATTGAAGAAAAGATTTTGCTTCTAAAATAATATGAGAATCACCTTTATTCCTCTATTTTTCTCACAGCCCATATCTGATACAAGTCTTTCTGCTTCTAGTTTCAAAAATCTGACATTTCCTACTATCACAGTTAATCACCATGTTCAAAACCATTATCGTCTTTTCACCTATATTGTTGCAATAACCTCCCAACTGGTTGCCTTTGTTATCCTACAGTCTATTCTCAAGAGAGCAGCTGGATTAATCTTTTTAAAAAGGTACGTAAAACCAGGTCACTTCTGTGCTCATGACTCTTTAATGGTATTCAGTATCCCGTACACCCCATATGACCTGCCCCATAAGGTGCCTCGTGTCACCCTACGTGAGCTGGCCCCCTCTCCTTACTATCTCTCTGATCTCATCCCTTTCCAATCTTATCTTGCTGCTCTGTTCTAGCTGGCTTCTGGGCATCTTTGCTATGTGCACAGACACGCTAATTATGCTTCTACTTCAGGGTTCTTGCATTTCCTATTTACTAGGACTAACCTACTCTTTCCCCAGAGCAGGCACTAAAAAATAAATTTAATGACCAAATGATTTCTAAGAACATTTCTATGACTTTTGTTCTGTAATTACAAGAATTTCTTGCATTGAAATACTTGGAATTGAATCAGATGCTCTCACAAAACACTGTTCAAGTGATGAACTCAGTGTCTATTGCAGGGCTACAGTGTCTATCTCCAAAATGTCTACTTGACTTTTGATGGGAGAATTTTGAACCATTGATGCTAGTACCAAAGATGTTACAAATGACATACATTCAACTACCGCTATTTATAGGATAAAAATACCACTGCTTTCTTATACCATATAGCAAAAAATCTAAAAATTGAATTTATTGTTAACATTATGAATCTTATAATTTTCATTGTAATAAATTAAAAGAATCATGTCTTGTGTATATCATATCAAATACTTCCAATCTTTTTCACTTATTTGGATATTACTTATAATTAGTTTTAAGATCATGCCCTAAAATCACAGACCAAGAGTGTTAAGCAGCCATATATTATTCCTAGAAATGGATACTTGAAAGCAAACTTATCAAGGGACCTTTATTCCTCTATTTTTCTCACAGCCCATATCTGATACTTGTTCTAATGATCAAGTCATGTAGCTTTTTGAAGACCAAGTTAATTCCTATTTCTTATGTAGTCAGCAGCCACTAGGATGGCCCCCAATGGTCTTCACCTACTATTCACACCCGTAATTCTGTCCCTTTGACTGTGAGGTGTACTTAAACTTGACTCATTTCTGATGAAAAGAGTATGAGGAGAAGAGATAGGTAGTCATTACTGAGATTATGTTATAAGAAGTCTATGGTTTCTGTCTTGGGTTCTGTCTCTCATTGTTACATTGCTTGTTTTGGGAGAGGTAAGTCAGTTATCATGTCTTAGAGCAACCCTTTGGAAGATCTCATATGAGTGAACTTGGAAGCGTATTTCTTGAGCCCTGTAAATAACCACAAGAGTAAGTTTGGGCATTGGTCTTCTGAGGACTATGAGCCATATGTGAACTCAAAATTCAGCAATTCTCCCTAGTTGACTCCTGAGATGCCACCAGCCCTGGCTTCCACACTGTGGTCTTGTGAGAGATGCTAAGGCCAAAAAAGACCCCAGCTAAGTTACTCTTGAGTCTCTAACCCTTAAAGTCTATGAGATAATATATGTTTGTAATCGTATCTTAAAATATCATAGGAATATCATATCTAGAGATATGTTACCTAAGGACAATAGTATTAATTATTGAAAGTTCTACCCTCTGTCTCTTAAATCCCTCCATGCTTTTCTAGGTATAATCAAACTAGACTACAAGAACTGTCATTCCCACAAGTCAGAGAGTAAAAATAGTGAACTTGAAAAGAAATGTGATTTTGCATTGTGATAAATCTATTAAATGGCCAAATAGGCACATAAAGTATGTTTAATGTACATTAATTTCATCTTAAAACATTGTTCTCTTAAAAAAGTCAATTTCCTAAATAATGTTTCCAACTTTAGTCTAAAGTAATAAAATTAAGACAAATAAGTCAGAGTGGCTGCTCTGGCCCTCTTGCAAGGTCACCTAGAGGAGACTTAGTTCTGAACAGATCGAACTGCCTTAAACAGGCAGCAGTAGACAGGCTGGTCAGAAGACAGCAGCCTTAATCTTCATGACTCCTGTCCATACATTCCACCCTAACATTAATGCCCTTTGAACAGCACAGTGTGATCCTTCTGGTTCACACACATTGCTACGGTTTTAATTGCTTGAAGGGTATTGACATCAATCTGTCAGTCTTGGCTTTGCTGTGTTATGACTCTAGTACCAGGAACCTCTATCATCACTGGTCCTTTTATTTGTATAAGGGGAGAAATCTTTCAACATTATTTATATAACTAGCACCTTCACAACTCAGAGCAGCAGCCTGCAGCCTCAGCTTTCATCCAGTCTTTTACAGCCTTTATGTTATATAGAAACTTCGGTATTTTCAACTTTATTACTTTATCATAGGTAAACTTCAGTGTGCATTTCTATAGATATGTGCAGACAAATATATATAAACATACACACATACACTCAAATCTAAAAATTTTCTAGATAAAATCAGCATATAATTGTATAATAGTTGATAAAATAGGTGAAGTAATAATTATAATAATTTTACTATGTAACAGATGATACCTTATATTAAAGTACACATAAGAAATACCCTATTTTTGTGTTTCCATTAAAATAGGTAACAAAAAGTCATCTAATCACTTACACACACACACTTTTGTCCTTAAAAATCATTTAACAACAACATGCTGCTATTTTTTCAGCTATTTTCATAAGCAAATTATCTTTAGAGTCTCTGACCATAGTCCCCAAATTTATTTCTTGGATTAGTTTTAGTTAGATATCAACATTATATACTAACAATTCACAGGTCATGTATATTTGGAAAATGCTGGGTTAAATAAAGTGGGATAAACTTTGTCTCCTCAGGAATATTAGATTTTAATATGCTTATATATATTATGGATGTGCAATGGGAGACCAAACAATGCAGCATTTCTCAAAGGAACTGATAATTTCCTTTAGATAATGAAAAAGAAGAAAGGAAGGCAGGAAGGAAGGAAGACGGGAAGTGAAAAATGGGGAGACACACAGTACTTTCCAATGGGTTAAAAGACAAAAATAAATAAATAAAGCAATTCACTGGTTGGAATCTGCCTTGCATGTTATTGGGCACTTTATCACAATGTTAAGTGTTTCTGGAGCTATCTATCAATGAGAGAGGGAGAGAGAGAGGGAGGGCGAGAGAGAGAATGAAGCATTTAAGAGAACTAGAAAATCACTAGAGGAAATGAGGAGATGCTTAGTGACAGGCATCTTTTAACTATCCAGCAGCTGGTGGTCAAACTTGGGTGAGGTACATAAATGAGCATCTCTTCATTAGCAGCCTTAATGTGGGAGGAAGGTGATGAGAACATACAACATGGTTTTTCTACTTTGCCATTTTGTTTAGATCCCTTTAAATAATAGCATTTTTTATCTTACAAAAATGAGACAATGATCTATTAGAATACTTCCTTCTGTAAAACAATGTTACTACATTACAAATCCACTTGACAATGTAAGATCCATTGGTGAATAGGTTCCTGTGGGTGAATATTGACAGGTACTAGATGTGACCAGTAGATACTTGTTTCATAAAAATGACTCAAATCCTGGGGTGTCCCTATATTTCTTTCTCTGTTGATCCTATTTCTTAAATATTTCTCTAATCTCAACACCATCTTTACAGGTTACTCTCATAGATTCCTTACTTTCCTCCTAGACTGTTGTCTTTCTCATCTTCCTACATGCAGCTTTGTCTTTCTACAATCCATTTTCTACTTTAGCACTAGAATTTTTTTTTCCTAAAGTAAAATCTGATCATATTCCTCCAGTACTTGTTTGTGGAGGCTTTCTGTTAACTACAGGGAAAAGTTCAAACTATCAGGTTGTTACCATGATAGTTCAGTTATTTCATGAGTTTACGCTTTTAAACCCACACATCCCTTACCCAAAATGCCCTCTTCAGTTCTGTCCACTTGACAAGTTCTCAGAACTAGTTAAACAAAATCAAGATAGCTCAAACGTAATGGGGAAAATTATGTTTTCTTTAAATTGTGCATTTAACCTTAATGAACAGGCTTATTTTTAACATGAACCTTTATTAAAATCTTAAAGACATTTTATTTTTTTCTTTGTCCTTAAAAAAATAAAATTATCTCAATGAATTCTAAGTAATCCCAATGCTTCTAGAAAAGAAAGTGAAAATATTGTTAAATAATTCTCCCACCTCAGAAACATGGGAGAGTTAGAAGAGAGCAGGATCACAAGTGTTTAATGAAGTTTTGAAATGTGAAAAAACTACTTAACTAATTCCCAGTAATAATTATGACTAATAGTACATTACCAATTGACATTTTATTGTGCTATAAAACTTACAGACATTTTCCTGCATAAGTACTAAAGTATTTACTTAATTATTTGCTGAAAGAAATGTCCAGATCTGAAGCTATATAGAGCAATTACTTTTATCTATCAGAAAAAAATAAAAGAACAAACAACAAACAATAGCTTTGTTAGAGAAACTTTTCTTGACATCTCACTTCTCTGTTTAGCAAGCATAGATTCAATTTTTTCTGGAGCTGATTAAAATATATAGGCACATAGTATTCTTGAATGAATTAATCAAGAAGAGGGTTAGTGGCACAGAGAGAATTATCTGGTATTGTAAGAATGTCACCTGAGGCACTTACAAAGACTTAATGTAATATTAAGTGGATAGTGATTCTCAAATACATCAGTCAAACCATATAGTCAAATCTATAGGCAATGGCCATCTTCAATTTTCTTATGTAAACAAGGTTGGTTTTTAATTTGACATCTTTGCTTGGCCTATTTTCTCTAAAATGAGATGTCTCTTTTCGTATAGTTCCATGTACTTCCCCTCAAAATTAAGGACAAGGTTTTCCTTGCCAAGAGAATATATGTAGCTATTGAGTACATATACTCTAAGAGCTGCATTTATTTCCTGAAACTTGCAAAGGAAAATGATCAGAAAAGTAGGAAGCTATAGAGAAAGGAACTGTACCTATGTTCAATTGAATCTTTGGCCTGCTCCACCCAGGGAAGCACACTTTGTGAGAACCAGTGGAATTATTCTGAGCTGCTAGAATATACTTCTAATGAATCCATGGCATAATAGGTATTCAAAGAGACCAACCAACCTCTGGATTATGGAAGTTAGGCCTTTGCCTTTTTTCTCTTAATTGAATATAAATGTGATAATCTGCTTCCCCCAAGACATATTTAAACCAAACCTTAATGGTGTCCTGATTCATTAGGTAATGTCTTTAGTATTATAATTTAGTGTTTTTCCTACAGAAAAAAAAGTTTGAGCTAATCTCTGGTCTGTATATAACAGTATAATTTAAACACTCTGCTGTATTTCTACTAAATGAGCCACCAGGAGCAGGGTGTGTTATATGGGGCAGACATTTCTTTCTTTAAATCATTTTGCTCTTCCATACTCACAGAAAATCTCTCTCGTTTGTTAGATCTGTTTGATTTTATGCTTTTTTCATTTTGCATTACTTTTACTAATATTCATTTTCTCCACTAATTTCTCTTTTTCTGATTTCCCCCCCTTAGATTAGCTCAATTCCACTCTTATTTACCCAGTCCTAGAGGTGAGGAAAAGATAATCAACCATAATTGGAGAGATTAAAAAAATAAACTGGACAGCTAGGAACAGGGCTAAGGAGACCAGAAGTATCATGGATTGAACTGTAAAGATACAGCTAAATGTTTTCCTCTCTGAAAGAAACAAATTTTAATTCACCAATTAATAACTTATTCTTTCTTCTGCCCAGTACACTCTTCTAGATCAATTACTGCTTAGCTCTCACTTATGTTGGGACTCAGCTCATACTCAGATATCACTTCCTTTGAGAGGCTTTTCTTAAACTCTCAGTATAAGATACTGCCCCCTTCACCGCTTCTTTCATAGCAACATGTTTTAATTTCCATGTGTTACTGTGACTATCTGAACATATTTTGTTTCATCATATGTTATCTTTTTCCAATAAAAAGTAACCTCTATGTGGATGAGGTTTCTGTTTTTCTTGAAATCTATATCCCCAGTATCTAAAGCAAAAACTTACTTTAAAAAGTTTATAAGAAAGTTCTTTCTCTTTATAACTTTATAAGTTCTTTCTCTTCATAGCAAGTTATACTTTTGTTAGAGAGTGGAATAACTAGAAAAAGACCGAGTAATAAAATGCCTCCTGTAGACCATAATTCCAGGTTCAAGGATGAGAGAAATTGATATAGTTAAAAACATGTGGGGAAGGCTTCATACAGGGTGTGAGCTTTAAAATAACCTCTGAAGAAAAGGCAAAGAAAAAAAAAGGGGGCACTTCCAGGCAAGGAACAGCATGTGTGGAGATATTGGGGTAAGAATTATTCTTAAATACTCTTAAATGCTTTCTTTCATACCACCCACTTCTAATTTTTTAAAGCATTAGTGCCATTAGAAATTATCCTACTGATTTTTTTTTGTGAACATAGAAACAGATATTTAACACTACAGCTTCCTGAAGGAACTGGGTGTAAAGGCATCACTTGCCTTTGCTCTCAAGTGTAGCACTCAGTAAGGCTGTGTTCAGTGAAGTGCTGTCTTTCTGACAAGACAGATGAGGCAGCAACATTGTGAGCAGCAATTGTAGACTGTGCCGGCTGTGGCTTTCAGAGCAGGGATTTATCAGGCTAGTCTGGATTTCATTTGGGACACCTTAAGCGCATTTTCATGAGGATGTCTACATGGGGTGGCATAAGAGTTTCTGACTGTTGCCGTAGGCCAGCGTACACACACGGCCTTCTCTCACCTTTTGCTTTAGAAGCTGACTGTCAATTTATCATTTTCTCCGTCTGAAAAACCCTCTGCCTGAGGATCATTTTATTTCATGGGGTGTTTAGTTAGTGGAAGGGAGGCAACTAAGTATGACATTTTTAATATTGGAGAAGGAGGACGTAACACAACTAATTTTTCTTGTGATTACCTTTGGCATTGTCTTGTGTGCTTGTGGTGTTGTGAGGATGCCTGTGTGTTTTGCGTGTGTGTGTTTTCCTGCTCCTTTACTTCCTCCTCTTTTATTGCCACATTGACAGGAATGGGCCTTTCTGGACCGCACCATGTTGAAATAGAAAGAAATCCATTTTGAAATAGCTGTTTTAAAGAATAATTGGTAGACAGAGCTGGAAGCCACTGGTAGAAAAGAAAGGGGGATACAGATTGTAAATTACTGGAGATCTAAGTGTTATGAAGATTTAAAATGTTGAAATACACAGATAATACAGCTTGGATTTACAAAATAGCAAGGAAAACCTTAATTAGAGGCATCATTTTCTTATTTTCTGGTAAGGTCATAACCACAGCCAAAGACTACAGCTGACATATAGAAACTGAGGGCACCATTTTTATTCAGAATAAATAATCTTGCATTTGAAAGTTTCTATGTTATGAGTGACAATTTTTATGGTTATTAGTGACTTCCTTAAAAATTCTGTTAAACATTGCTCTGAAGCATAGTGATATACCAAAGACCTGGTTAGCAGTTATTTAAAATCTTTTCTCAATGTGTAAATAATATTATATATGTTTAGAGATGTGTTATTGTGACATATTTCTATAAATGTACCATTGAAATTCTAAATGCAGCTGTCGTTCAATTTTAAAAGGTTACTTTATGTGCAACAGTGTAGAAAAATTATTAGAAAAATTATAAATACAGTCAGTTCCCTCTTCATTTTAATGATGAGTTCTTTAGGTGTACATAAGCTCTTTAATTTGATGTAGTCCCATTAGTTTATTTTCTTCCTTTATTTCCTTGCACTGGAAGGTATATTGACAAAAATATTGCTACATGAGATATCTAAAATTTTATTGCCTATGTTTTTCTCTAGGATTTTTATGGTATCATGACTTATATTTTTCTTTTATTCATTTTATTTTATTCTGGTGTATGGTATAAGTTGGCGATCTAATTTCATTTTTTTTGTATGTACCACTCCAGTTTTTCCAACACAGGTTATTGAAAAGATTGTCTTTATTTCATTATATGCTCTTGCTTCCTTTGTTAAGTATTAATTGGCCATAAAAATGTGGGCTTATTTCTGGGCTTTTTCTTATGTTTGGCTCTTAGACATATGAAAAAATGTTCAATATCCCTTGCTATCAGAGAAATGCAAATCAAAACCACATGAGATATCACCTCACACCTGCCAAAATAGCCATCATTAGTAAATCAACAAACAACAAGTGCTGGTGAGGATGTGGAGAAAAGGGAACCCTAGTGCACTGTTGGTGGGGGAAAAAGATTGGTTCACCCACTGTGGAAAACAGGTTAGAATCTCCTCAAAAAATTTAAAATGGAACTGCCTGTGGACCCAGAGATTCCACTTCTGGGAATATGTCCTAAGAATCTGGAAACACCAATTCAAAAGAATACATATTTTTTCACAATGGAATACTATGCAACAGAAAACAAGAAGAATTTCTTACTGTTTGTGACAGCATGGATGGAACTGGAGATAATTATGCTAAATGAAATAAGCCAGACATTGAAAGAAAAATACCATATGATCTCACTTATTAGTGAAATCTAGTGAGCAAAATAAACTGATGAACAAAATAAACTATGAGCAAAATAGAACCACAGGCATAGAAACATGGAATGGACTGACAGCTGTAAGAGGGGAGGGAGGAGTTGAAAGAAAGTGAGGGGATTAGTTAAAAACAGGTATGAATGACCTATGAATGTGGACAACTGTGTGGGGACTGACAGTGGGAGTGGAGGCAGACTGGGCAGAGGGGATGAAGGCAGAAAACTGGGCAACTGTAGTAGCCTAAACAATCAAATACTTTTTTTAAAAAGATGAAAAAATAAAAATAATAAAATAATAAAAATTCAAAATAAACAAGAGGATATAGTAGATAAGGGTAACTCAAGTAATGATATTTTGGTTTGCACTAAATATAAATAAAAAAGGAGGATAAAACAAACAGCTGACCTTATGCTCTCAGTTCAATAAGCTCTTAACTTGAAAATATGTCAGTATGATATTCAAAATGCAATCAATTGGGGTGAACATTTATGAAGTTATATAAATAATAACATAAATAAAACCACTAAATTAAAAAAAATTAAAATTAAACCAGAAATAATTCATATTCCTTTGAAATGTTACCTAATTATTTCAAATCTGCTGGACTTGATAAAACAGAAAATAGAAAAATTTAAAAAATATCTAGCATTCAAACAGAAACACAATATAGTGTCCAAATTGTGATAAAAGATTTATGGGCTAAGGGACAAAACTGTACTTGATTGTTTGTGTTTGTTTATTTATTTATTCAATCTTTCATTCATTTATGATTTTTATTGTGCTTAGTAACAGACCATTTGGTTAGCTGATTGAATTAATTTCTGTATTTAGTCTGATTTAGGAATTTCCCAGTTGCTCCTGATGGGATGTGGGCCAAATTTCCCATGCCATACTTTATACAAGAGGCCATATGGAGGGAAAGGTATTGCCTAGACTGGCTTATGTGGGTGGTTACTGCTTTGGGCTCATCTCAATATTAAATTGAAAAATAAACTACATTTGTCTTTTGTGACTCAAGTTTGACTTTCTGAATGTTTTTCTCCTTTTCATCCATATTCCCTTCATTTACTGATTCATTTGCCTTCTCAAAATCACCTATCCTGCTATTTTTCATCACTTTATATAAGGCAATTATTTATGAACAATATTTATAGTTTTGGGATGCAACATCATTCCCTGTCAAGAGAAAGTCAAATTTTAAGTTGCTAGTGGGCATGGAATTTGGGGAGCTAGGGCATGGCATTTAGAGAATGTCTATTTCACAAGGAAAAATATGAAAGAACAAAAGAAAACTAATATTCATTAGATGCTATTGTTGTGTGCCAGTTACCTTGAACATACATTTATACATTTTATTTTATTTAAGGACCAAAATAATCTGATGAGCTAGGAATTATTGTCATGATATTATAAATTACATGTATTTTTGGTAATGAGGCCTGAAAATTACCTATTTGATTTGGCTGCCAAGTATGCGACCACCCATTATAAAAGGTTTAGTTTCCATTAACTCAGAGTTCCTCTAAGGTAATGCAGTCCACAATGTGAACAGATGTCACATGTCCCTATGCATGTTGTCCTTTGGGAATTGACACAAGAATGCTGACACCGTGGACCTTGCTATTGTTGCAGATAATAAACTGTCCTTCACCTCTCATCCAGGAGTCTCATGTCTTCTACCAGCATGCCTGAAACTGTGGAAAGCTCACTTGTCAGGTTCCAAATAAAGTAAAATCTTTGATCCCTTATAGTTCTTGATGATGATGTCATGAATTAATTGGCAATTTTATTTTCTAATTGTAGTTTTATTTCTTTTAGTGATAAGTGAAATAATGGTTTATAGAAAAGAATAATGACTTCTTAGATATGATGACATGTGGTAGCTGTATATATCTATATATATATATAGATAGATATTCACATATATATATACACACACACTCCTGCATTTATACAGTAGAGAATTAATGGCATTCATGATTTCTCCCTAAGGATCTCATCAAAGCCCAATTTTTTTGTAGCACAGAGCTGACCAGAACATAAGACAATCCCAGTATTTTCATTTGAAATTAGAGCTAGAGAGAAGCTTCACTTTAGCATTACTTATTATCTTTACATAACCCTTATTAGAGTTCTCTTTGGAAAGCATTAGATACTGGCCCACCTAATCAGCTCATACTTTTATTCTCACATTCTATTCCCACCTTATAAATAATATCCTGGGAAATGTCCTTGGAGGAGCTTGTTTGACAAAGCTGGCTTCAAGAATTTTTAGACTGTAACACTGTCTTCCTTTCACCTTTCTTTAATGAAATCAGCAAGCCAATTTATTACTTTGGAGTGAGGTAACTGTGAAAGGCCAAGACATTCCTGTTGCACAGTTATATATTATCTGCACTGTAGACAAGCAACATGGGAAGACAAAGCATCATTATAAAATTTGGTGGTAGGCACAGAATTAGAGTAAATGTTATTACTGTCATTCTATTGTTAACTAGCACATGATTAAAAACAAAGTACAAAAAACACTGAAAACACATCCCTGAGACTTGGCTCAATGTATCATTTGCCCTGCTGGTGTAAGTCTATCTCAATGATATCATTCTTCAGGATGATTACATATACAATAACAAATTCCGGGCATAAGAAAAATACTAGCACTTAACATAAGAAACGGTTTTCATATTGAGATATGAGAGGAAGTATACTGGAAAGTCCTGAAAAAGAGACACATGTCTCCTGTGGGTGTTGGGTTGAAAGGGCACTTGAAGGTAGCTGGTAATGTAGATGCTATCTTCAGCCACATGCAGAACTAGATGGCAGACAAAGCCAAAGTATTAAGAGAAAGCTAGGTGGAAAGATGAAATCTCCAAAATCACTAGACTCCAACTCTGTCACTCTGTACTCAGCAAACAACTCTCCTGGGCTCATAGTGTATACGGTTCTCTTTTTTTCTTCCTTTCCTGGCAGGGGTTGAGGGTGGTGGTGGGGTGGAGCAGATCTGAACAGAAGACAAGCACTGCCTGGGCTCTCACCTATTTCTCATCACAGCTCTTTTCATTAATTTTCAGCTTAGTTGAATTCTTTGCTGAGGGGAAAATTAGTTTTTTTTAATCATGTATAATCATTGGTCTTCATTTCCCTCCTTTTTTTCTGATGCCAGGTATAGAATTCTGTTAATACTTGGAAATAACAATGTAGTATTCTTTTTCTTCAATGTCCTTATGAGAGATAGGAAAAGAGTATTTAATGGAAATAAAAATTAACCAGTTTATGATACAAATTTTTAACCACTGCAAATAAATACTCCATGTATCATACTTCTACATATGTAATTAGTCATTATTATTACTCATTATTTATACCTTTTTAGTCATTATTTCTCTAAACAAACAATGGCTTCATGCACTGTATAATCTGTTTTATGTAATTGTGGTTAGTACTTGCAATTTTATCATATTTATTTAGTTTTAATAAAATTATTATATTTATTTTTATGGCAGTTGATTGAGAATTTCAGTATATCAGATATTAAATTGAAATTCATATTTTCAGACTATAGTTCTTAATGGATTTATTATCTGATTGAGGTTTTTCTACATTATGCACTTTAATATTTGCTTCCATTGATAATTATAAAAGCACTTATGTATAAAAAATGATTTTCCCATCTCAGCTATGCCAGGTGCATTGTTCTACAGGGAATAATTTTCTTTCATAATCACAAAAGTGCCTCCAAAGATAGTTTTGTACTATTCTTTTGTAAGAGTCTTTTGAAACATAATATTTTCATGACCACATATAATTTCCTGAAGCCTTTTCATAAAAGGCTAAATGCTAGCTTTTATCTCACTTACTTGATACAATTTTTCACATTATGATCACAGGTTTTAATTTTCTTTCAGCAACTTATTTTTAAACTTCAAATACTAGTAGAATTCTATGTAGCTTCCAAACCATTGATCAGGCTATTATGAGGAACACCTCATTCTCCAACATGATCCCCTGTGTTACTTCTCTTCACACTGACTGCAGCTACCAGTGGAAGAAAGGCCAAAGTGAGATCAATGCAATCACTGAGTATGAATGAATAGTGACCTCTGCAAGGTAGAGCCAATGCTTTGGGATTGGGTATGGCAACAAATACGGGGACCTGTTAATTTTAAGAATGCCCACCAGAATAGGAGCTAGAACACATTAAATATTCAGTATTAATATAGATATGAGCAAGACTCAAATATAATTGGAAATATGTTTGATCTGAGTTCTAGATTCAAGAAGCTTCGCTATTATTATTTAACATGGTCTGTAAAGTTCTGTGATGCAGTAAGATTGTACGTAGTAAGTGGTAAAAGAAATGTCATTATATCAAAACAATATAGCTATTGGATTTGTTTGAAATTGCTTCTCAGCTGATGCTCCTGAAAAACCATAGCTTACACAAAATGAGAATTTATTATTATTACTGTTGTTGTTATTATTTCTTCACATAAATAATATTAGAGGTAGGATATTTAGTGTCAGGATGAGTTTCCTAATATCATTAAACAATGAAGCTCTTCCTCTTGTTTGCTTCATCTTCCTTAGGGCAAGCTTATTGTTTCCAAGATAGCTCTCGACCCCAATTATCATGATCTACCCTGGGCAAGAAGGGTCAGGACAAATGTTAGGGGGGAAAGGGTCATGGCTAGGTGAGTCTGTCCTGTTATTTAATTCTTTTTCTTGTAAGTTCCACTTGAGGTTTTCTACTTACACAGACTATGCCCCATGATCATTTCTACTCTGCAAGTGAGGCTGAGAGACAGTTATTTATTTTCTAAAAACATTTTTATCTTCACCCAAGGACATTTTTTTCATTGCTTTAGGGAAAGAGGAAGAGAGACAGGGAAAAGAAGGTTAAACATTGATGCGAGACAGAAACATCAATTGGCTGCCTTCTCTCATGTGCCCTCCCCTGATCGGGGGGGAACGGGAAACCTGGGTGTGTTCTTTCACCAGGGATGGATCGAACCCACAACTTTCAATCTGTGGGATGATGCTCCAACCAACTGAGCTCCACAGGCCAGGGTGAGGCAGTTTTTAAAGTCATATTGATATATCAAATAAAATCAGGAATCTCTTAGTAAGGGAGATAAGAGGACCATTGTGTAGGACAAAAGTAGTTTCTGTTATGAATTAATGTGAGAAAACCAAAGTGAAGCAACTAAAAATTCTTGGATATAATTAAACATTTATATGTTGATTATATTTAACATGGACACACAAAATCTAATTCATTTTTATATGCTAACTACACTCAGAATTTGAAATGTGGAAACAGTAATAAGCATTACCAAGTATCAACCATAAATACTTAGAAATTACTCTACAAAGAAATGTATGGTACCAATTTGAAGTTTTTGCATAACTCTGTTGAGAAAAAGGTTTTAGTAATTAGAGACTATACAGTATGTTGGATGAAAAATAGAATGGTTTTTAAAAATCAATTATCCCCAAATTAATTTATTAGTTTAGTTTAAAGTCAGTGAAATATCAATGTGGTTTCCTCTTCAACTTAATGCTCTAAAGTATAAAGACAATATAGAAGATATTAATAATAGTAACAAGGATAGATTTTCCCTACCAGATATAAAATGTTATCATGTTATTAAAAACAAAATAATGCAATTATAAAAATAATGAGGATTAGAAACCAGATCCATAGAAAAAAATAAATTGCCATAAAACAAAATTTTATATATGTGTGTATATATACATATTACTTATCATATACTTAGTACATAATAAAGATATTACAAACTATTAGGAAGAAAGTACAATTTTTAAAAAATGTATGGAAAAGTGGTCTATAAAACAAATATCAAGTTAGACCATCATCATATCCAAAACACCCAAATTACAGATGAATTAAAGTATTAAAAGTAAATGCATAATCAAACAACTAAGAAACAAATGAATTTTAAAAATCCAGTAAACTCTCCTAATAAGCTTATTTTGAGGCTTAATGTTTAATACAATTTTTGGCTGAAAGTTATATCACAAGGAAATGAAAAGACTAATAAATTTACAGACTAAAATTTTAAAACTTTCTCAATGTTAAAATACCATAGACAACACCTGAACATTCAGGAACATTTCTAAAGTAAAAGTGATAAGAAAGAGGACATGAGGACGTGGCTGCAGCCTGGCCAGTCAGTGGTGGGGTACAGGAAATCATTAACTGGGAAGTGTTTTGTTGATGGTATAGAATAATTAAGCCACAAGATTCACAAAAAGAAGCCTCAATTTCTATTCATAGAAGGCTTATTATAATTGGCAACTTTTTCATACTATACTGGTAGGTTTTCTACAGATGGACACTTCCATAATGTGCATAATTACATCACCGTGAATAATATTAAATCATAACCTTAATCATAAGTTCTAATAGATCAACCCAGTATATTGTCCTGCTGCACTTATACAACATAATATATATAAATCTGTTTGTCTCTTTTATAACCTCTCAAGTTTTGTTACTATATTCTTCCCAATAGTGTATTTCTACTTAATATAGTTTATTGCTCTGCTGCCATCCAAGAGGTTTCTATAGTTCTTGTGTTCCTATTTATTCTTAGAGTGCCTAAGTGAACATATCTTATTTCAGCTACTATAAAATGTCTGCTAGCTACTTAGAAATCATTACATTTTGGGGAAAAATAACTTTAATTCAAATTGAATATTCATAGTTCTTTAAAAGGTCTGACCTTACTCAAATGTTACCTTAACAGAGCGATTGATCTCAGGTGATCAAGCAATTGATCACTAACTCCAAAAGACAAATCTTGTCTTTGAAAATAAACATGAAATGCTTTTTTTGAATTCTAATAATATCTTTGCCTTTAAAAATATGAAAGGTCTTTATCACAGAGAAGATACAGAAGTATGTATGAGAAAATTGATATGTAGTAATTGGTTTTTTTGATCTTTAACTTCATTATCATTGTCCATGAAATAGACTTTACACACCATAACTAGGTCTTTAGGTAAATTATATGAGTGTTTTAAAAAGAATTCCTGCCTTTGTTCTTGGGAAGAAAAATTTAATAAAACTTTTCTTGACTCAAATAAATAATTGGCTTTATTTTGGTTAATATTAATTCAAGGCCTAGAATGATCACTTTGTTGGATATATTATCTTTGAACATATGAGGGAATGAAATTCTTCTTTCAGATAAGAGAATTACTTGTTGACATGAACTATTTATTTATGCTTATCTTTACTATTATCAAAAGAGTGGCAAAAACCCAATTTACTCTATTATCTTATTTATTGAAAGTAGAACTGAGCTATGTTCACACAAAGCAATATATTTAATTATATTAGTTATATGATATGTGTAGATATTTATCATTAACCAAATATATGAAATAAAAATCATTAAACTTAATGTTTATGTACTATGCATAATTTACACAACAATTAGTTAAACCTTTATTTTCTTCTTCCACATTTCTAGATTGAATACATTTTACACAAATATTTTAACAGATACTTTAATAAGATTTTTTGTCTTTTTAAAAGTCTACCTGTTTCATAATAAATTGCCTTCCTTTTTCTTTAAGGGAAGATATTGGTGTACAATCATACTCACTGCTCTGATCCATGAACTGTCAGAACGATATGATAATGCATTTGAAATGATTAAATAAAAATCCTTCCTGAGTTGCTGTGGTGTGAAGGCTAAGAGACAAGGCTATTTTAATGGACTTGCACAAAAACAATGTCATGATGTTCCTGTTTCTGGCCAATGTGGATGTGTTTTCTGCTTGGACCTTGTATTAGTTTGCCAGGGTTGCCATAATGAACTACCACAGATTATATGGCTTCAACAACAGAAATAATTATCTCATAGTTTTGGAGGCTAAAAGTTCAAGATCAAGATGTTAGCAAGGTTGATTTATCCTGAGGCCTTCCTCCTTGGCTTGTAGGTACCTATTTTCTCTTTGTCTTTACATGCTCTTTTCTATGTGCCTGTGTCCAAGTCTTTTTATAAGGACACTAGTTACAGTGGACTAAAGCCCACAGCCTCATTTAACTTTAATTGCCTCTTTAAAAACTCTATCTCCAAATATAGTCATATTTTGAAGTACTGTGGGGTTAGAACTTCAACATTTAAATTTTTAGGGGATATAATTCAGCCTATAACAGACTCAAGTAAGACATTAATCTTTCTGCCAAAGGACTTTACACATCTCTATCATCATCACAGTAGGCAATACTGTAATGATAATAAGAATGCTGACTGGGAAAGAAAGAATGTAGCTTATAATCAACACAAACAAAACAAGAAATCTGAGGTGAATGAGTGCTAAAATACCCAGTCCTTCTTTTTAATTAATTAAGTTGGCAGCAACCATTTTGGATAACATACTGGAAGGAAGGAAACTGGTATGACTAGGTTTACTAATTTAAGGTATGAGTGCTCAATATGTAGTTATATGTCTATGTACCAGAATGCCCATGTGACCAAGACGACCATGAATAATATGTCAGGTGGTAAGGGCTCTGGCATTCCAAAGTGAGGTGCTAGACACTTAAGCTATACATGAAACTGAAGAGACCATAATTCAATTTTTCAATCTTTAGTTTAAGATCTGCCTCAGTTTCAAAGGTTGTTCATGGAAATTAGAGGGAAAATTTCTTAAGAGATGCTTCTATTTGTTTAAAAAGGAATAATGGAGACTATGCTTTACCTCACTTTAAGTTGCACGTGGGTCTTGATTTATGGTATTTGCAGTTTGGGAGCACAGGGGACTTCTATGCTATTAGATTCACATCTGAACACCTCCTCTCCCATGCTCTCTTTGTTAAAAACAAGAAAACAAACAAAAAAAAACCAAAAAACCAGAGTCAAAGGCTGCATGAAATGGCCTGTCACAGCAGAATAGAGTGCTACATTAGGAAATTAACTGCACTGTCACTCCCAATACAATAGATCAAGGCTATATGTTTCTTGTTGACCAAATCTAGGCCATATGAAAAGAGAAGGCCAGTCTTGGGTTGTCTTACTCTATCTAAGAGCAAAAGACAAATTGAGTAATGGGAGAGATCCTGAGAACCTTAATACTCCATGAAAGAATGGGATCTTTAAATGCCTATCCTGCCCGAAGTGTACCATGACCCTCTGGACACTACTAGTCATGTAAAATGTTCATGTCCAACTCAGGAAAGGGGAGAAACTTATAATTAAAATATAATTCAGATTATATGTCTATTATTATTGACATATAGCTATAATTCAATTATTTGTCTATTACAAATGGACATTTTAATTGTATGGATGAGATTAGTCTGGTAACTGTGAAGAGAAAACTTTTATTTTCTATGAGTCAGAAGAGAAGTTTTTAGGTTTGTACAAGATTTCATTCAGGGACAGGAAAGAACCAAATATACATATGGGTTTAGATGAGCTTTGAGGAGGGAGGAATAATATTGGATTCTGAATTGCATGCAAGTCTCATTTGTTCAATTAATGCTTAAATGGAAGTAAATTCTGCTGAAGCCTCTGGAATTATGGTAATAGTCTTGTAGGGCTCTCTTCTTGCCTGAATATCCATGGAATCTTTATCAAAAAAGGTAATAAGTAAGTCTACCTTCCAAATTCTTGTGGATTTACCTTGTCATGTTTCTCTGAGTTCTGTTACATTCCTGTTATGACTTCCACATGTGGCCATGATTGATCCTTTATCATCTGTAATGAAGGAAGTCTGGCTAGGTTCTCATATACATAAAACACCAGCACGATCCTTTAAAGGCGAATGATTGCACTCTGTCTACGGTGATATGAGGTCTGCTGGAAAAACTCCAGCCATTGTTAATATAATGAGAACGGTTTGAGTGACATCAATGTAAACTGACAGCCAAGGAGAATGGACTAGAATGTGCGTATGTGAACAATGATGACTTCACTGTACTAGTAAGTGGGGGCAGCAGATGTCATTGACTGAGCATGTGTACTGTGTGGCCGTCACATTCAAAATGACTGAGTGAGTAGAGCAATCGATATGCATTAAACTACATTAGGCTTGAACATTCCTCTGCAAAACTATTTGGATGATTCAGAAGGCTGCAGCTATGAGCAAATGGTGATTGGAAGCTTCACTGCAACAATGTGCACACTGATGCATCATGTCCTGTGCAGAGATTTTTAGTGAAACATCCAATCACCCAGGTGACTCAGTTCCCCTGCTGCCCAGATTTGATGACCTACAACTTCTGGCTTTTCCCAAAACTAAATCACCTTCAAAAAGGAACAGATTTCAGACCATCACTGAGGTTCAGAAAAATAAGATGGGGCAGCTGATGGTGATTGAGAGAATTGTGTGAGATCCCAAGTCATTGTCATCTGTACAAATACGTGCAATGTTTCTTCAGTTAGATTGCAACCTGTGGTCTTCTGCAATTTTTAGCATGCACGTACATCATCTTCAGACACTCTGCAATCTACATGCTAAACCAAAGACTCCACCAAATGCCAATATTGCTGCCACTCATCCCAGGAGATCAGACAGGTATCACTTGGCTATCATTCAAGGATGGCAGCCGGTAACCCTGACTCCTTTCTGCAGAGGCACAGTCATGCCAGCCCTGCCTTCCTTTCCCACCTTCATCCTCTGCTAGTGGAAATTCACAGAGAAAGGTACAGAAGGAATAGCGGGCTCTCTCAGTTCTCAATAAGTCACTTTAGTACATCGACTTTTTAAAACAGGTACTTGATTTCTGTAGTTTCAACAAATACGATTTTAAATGGTAATGTTTCCTAAAGTAATAAATACATATCCTAATACAAACAGCCTGAGACAAACTATAACCTGTTTGAAATCATAACCTGCCTTGAAACATTTGTAGAGAAGTCTATACTAAGTAATAATAGAAAGAATGATCTTAATACCACCAGTTAAGGCTTCCTTATTAAGAAACTGAAAACGGATATGAGAATTCTCTCTCTCTCTCATTCACTCTCTCTCTCCCTCACGCACACCTATATACATATTATATTAAATAGTCATAATCTATTAAGGTTTCCTTATAAATTATAAAGACAGTAAATCCTTGTTCTCATAAAGTGATTAAGTTTAAAAACCCTTGATTTAGGTGAAATTTCTTTATTACAATCAAACTTTTATACTTAAAATTGGGCAAAACAAGGTAAACAATTGATATATTACAGAACAACAACCAAGAGGTTGTATTCTGTAAATTCTGTATTACATAATTAAACCAAGGGGTTTAATTCTACCTGGTGTCAATGTAATATATGGATACATTCCATGGTTATAATTGTGTATTTTAAGGTAGAGATCTTAATTATGACTGGTAGATGGGTTTTGTCACTGAAGCAAATGCATTTGTAAAAGCATTAAAAATGATGAATTTGCATCTCATTTGATGAATGTTAAATACTTTGAAAGGATGAGCTGTACCTGCACTAAGGCCTAATTGATCCTGGTTGAACACATGAAAGTTCACCATTGATAGAATTGATCTGAGGAGTTAGGATCAGTATCATCACATAAAATAATCTAGTAAGTAATATACTGTAAGCAACAGTTGCCTCCTTTCCAGCTCCTTTGATGTTTACTGTATTTTAAACTTACCATAAGAACTACAAGTAAAGAAAACAGGAACTAATTAAGCAAAAATACATGTAAACAATTTATAAAGTAACTTTTGGGGTTAGAGTAACTCAGCTGCATCCTGAATACTGTGTATAAAACAGGATTTTCTTTATTTATTAGAGTTTGCATAACTTTTAAAAAGGAAACAAAATGTTGAAGTTTAGAGAGGAAGAAACCCAGGGAAAAAATTGTACAGTGCTCTGTTCTCCACATTATCAGATTTCCTGGAAACAAAATGGCAACCAAAACAATAAAACACATTTACCAAACCTCAGCATTCCTCATGTTGTAGACCCTGAGGTGGAGAAAATGATAAGCAGTGAAAGTAGAAACATATTAGAAGACAATAGCTTAACAAGTAAGGAGGCAAACAGAACAGTATGCTTGAAATATTGCAGGCCATTGCCACAATCTTTTCTTTATTGAAAAATGTTGTGCCCTGAAAAACTTGCAAAATTTATCACATTATTTTTGTGATGGTGGCAGCAGAACAGCAGTCATGTGATCACATTTTCACAGAATTCAGTAACCCAGAGATAGCATGCACACAAGAGCCTAGGTCTAAGGCAGTCAGCAATGATGTACCAGACCACACTAATCAATCAGAATTTGAGCTCCTGCTATTCTGACAAGGCTTCCTATTATAAGCCATCAAAGCAGTTTAAAACTTGATAGTCCCACTGTTCTGTTTTTAATAGAACAGGTATGTACCTCAGCTGCTGTCTCTTCCTGTATTGAAAAACTGGCAAAACATTACACAATGCATCTGCCTTAAATATTTGAGACGGACTATAAAACATCAAGGTGTGTGGTAATAAATGTATCAGTGATAATGGGCTGTGAAAGAAATGTGCATAAAACTGTCAAAAGGCAAAAAAAATATTAAGGAGCAGGACTGAAGTCAGAACAATCATTTTGCTAAGAAGGCAAGACATTTGGTGGAAAGAAGTTTGGATTTAGTGGTCAGGAGACCTGACTTTGTGTCCTTCCTTGGATAACAGGCAAGTCACTAAGTCTCTCCTGGCTTCGCTTTACACATTCAGGAAACAAGAACAGACTGGATGGTTTCCAAGCTTCCTTCTGAGGCCAAAAATCTGATGATTCTTTAGTGATTTACACTGTTAGAAAGAAGACAAGAAAATTCAAATTCTTGCTTAACAATCTTTAGATGAGAAGAAAATGATCTTTCTTTTGAACTTGAACAAATTATAATTGGTTAAAATGTGTTTGCATGTTGTAAAAATCAATTAAGCCATGTAGGCCATTTTTATGTGGCATGTCATTTTAAACTCTAGAGGGAGCCCCAAATTCCTATATTGGAGCTATTGTAGATCTTGGGCCTTTCAGCAGAAACTGCAGAGAATATCTCCTTATGCTTTGTTAACCTCAAAATGTACATGTCTTGTAAGAGATAGCCTATGTTTCTGATCTTTTCTGCTGTCCAGGTGCTACCTACGTAATATTCAACATCAGAATGCTCTGCTTACAAATTAAGTGTGCTAACATCAAGTACAGAAAAGAGGCAGTTATGATAAGATCAACAGAGGTAAAACTTCTGAAGTAAAATTATGCAACAATAGGTACACTAAATACAGAATCTCAGAATAAGTGAGATAGATTTAAATAAACAAAATAATGGATTTATATTTTGCCCTCCTTTAAATCTTTAAGTGTTGTGTTAACCCTTATCTTATGTATTGTTACAAAGTGAAAACAAACTTTTAAAAAAATAGCAACCTTCAGGGAATATCTCACTTTAGTGAAAATTGTGTTTCCTTAATCTTACTCTCTCAGAGAAATTCTTTCCCTCATACGTCTTTACTTGTTTGCAGTGAATATTCATAGCAAAAGAATAAAACAAAAAGTATTTTATCCTTAGCAAAGCAATAAAAGCTGTAGAAAGCTTTGAAACATCAACACAAAATCTTGTTTGTCCTAGCTAGCCCATTTTAAAGGCATATAAAAACAAAACAACTGTCATCAATATGACCTACTCTCTTTTTTTTCCGAGTCTGTCACTCCTACTACAAGTGGCTTGCTAGGCTTGACTTTCTCCATTAATGAGATTCGTTCAAGAAGAGTTGTCATTTTCCCAATAACACTCTCGGAGAGCTTTTTGACTCAGCAGCCCCATGCTTCAAAATCTCAGAGTTGTAGTCCATGTGCACAAACATGTACCACCGAGACTTTTTATTTCCAATCAGCTCTCCTCCCAGTAGTGTTTGCAATCTCTGTTAAAGAGCCATTCAGAATAAAATGAAGGAAAATATAGGAGCAATTGAACTGAACATCCTTTTTATCTACCTTTAGAAGACCCTCCTTTCTGCGTAAAATACACAAGAGAAAACATGATTGTTTGGCTGCTACTTGCATTTCATTATCTAAGGGTATTTTACATTTTGCTTGCTTTATCTTTTTTTATTTTTTACTTAATTTTTATTGTATATTTTTCCCATTACCATTTAGTCCCCTTTTACTTCCCTCCCCCCAGCAATCACAACACTGTTCACTGCTGCCCATGGCCATGAGTCCCTTTTCCTTTTTGCTCAATCCCTCACCCTAACCCACCTCCCTAGCTGTCATTGCTTTATCATTCATTATCATTATGGAAGCTTCTCCCTAGGTCTCTGAGTTACTGTGTTTTGCTAGTTAAATCAATAAAACCCTTTATGGGAAAAAAGAATTGAGTTAGAATGTTGTCAATAATGAATGGTTATTGCAAGGAGCTCAGAGAAAATAATTAAGATGTGGAAATCTCTTAAGAAACTTTTGCAAACCAGTTGTAGATGTAATCTATTTATGTAAATGTTGGGCTTACATTCTATAGCACCTTTCACCTGAACAGATTACTAGGCACTTAACAATTGTGACTCCTATTCTCATGAATGCATAGTATATTCTCTCCTTTCTCTGAAATTGTTTTCATGATGAAACGTTGGATTTGCCTGATAAAATTTGGTATAGATTATTTAGGCAAGACATGTAAAAGAATGAATGATTCATTTGAGTCGATTAGATCGCATCAGAGTGGCTCAATGCGCACACATGCACACTCTGGGATCTGCGGAGGCCAGTACTACGTCTCAGACAGAGGGATGGCTTTGCGTTCCCTCTGCTGTTTCCTGTCTCACAGCCGTTACTTCATGCCTTTACTGCCTCTGTGACCGCGTCGTTTCTTTTTCTCACCCAAAATTCTCTTCATTTAACCTTTCTCAGTCGGATATATGAGAACTTCCATTCTGTATGGTTTTTGTAAGTTTCCCCTCAATAAATTGTAATTGTGGCAAGTTATTTTGGGGAACTTTGTTCCAATATTTATAAAATTCAAATTTTCTAAGATCACACTTCAGTATTCCATGCTCCCTAATAGTAGGTCCTTATTGTCTTCACTCACTTTCTCGTTAAAAAATGAATTTCTCTATGTGTGTCCCATATGAAAACTTACTATACACTAGCCTCTGTACCCAAACCAAGATGGATTTGTAATTAAAAATAATTTCATGGTGAATTGTTGCTGTGTGGATTAGTTGCAAATGAGAGTGGGAAAATAAACATTTATGAAAGATGGAAAATAAACATTTATGAAAGATGTGTATTATTCAGCAATAATCTCATTAGAATAGTGGAAGAGAGTGTTAAGAAATTAAGTGCTACCTATTTGAAAAGAATAGTAAAGAGAGAGAAGTTGTTAAAATGTGCTCCAAAATAACCAGTAAAAGAAGAATAGAAGGTAATAAGATTCTCAAACATTGAACCCAGCAGTACTCTGCTTTGAGTATTTGTGTGAGAGTGTGGAGTTACACAGAGACCCAGTCACTGGGGAATGACCATGCTCCAGGCGCTATGGAACTGTCTGCACTTCTGATTAACTGGTACTTTTGGGTTTATATGCCAAACTGCAGTGATAAAGAAACTGAAGAGAAGTTCTTTATGGTTTGCAGTCACACAGAATAAAAGCCTATTGCTGAAAATTAGACAAGGAGATGCAAATAGTATTATCATTGTTCTGGCTAATTTATAGTTTGTGACTTTAAATATATTTTGATGTACCTTTTATTCTAAACTTGGAAACTTCTGTGAGGCAGAGCAATGAACAAAATTATTTCAGATCAGGTACATACCTACCTAGTTTACATCTCCCTGGCTTTAAAAGTTAATTGTCTCTAAAAGCATGACATTAGATATATCCTTACTAAAATGGTTGAAAGGAATGATTTCAGGATAACGTGAAATTACAAAGGACTTCACAAATTAAGTTAATTCTCCCTTGCAATGGCCTTTTCAGGTAGAAAAATATTGTCCTCCTGTAAGTGGCAGTTAAAATTGAAATGTATTTAAAATAAATAGGTTAACATAGAAAAAAGAATTAATATTATATTAGCTCATGACCTGATGTTAAAACTTCTTTCCTGTTAAAGGTTAAGGCCTTGTTGGGGCAGGGACCCTTTGTGTCCTCCTTGTAAGGACAATGGAGTCAGTCAGGTTCCCTCACCAAGGTGTCTGAGAAAGCATAATTTAGCAGCGTTCATATAACCTTGAGTAGGTGCCTGCATGTGTGAAATGAAGCTCTGTTATACAACTGCAGGTCAGTATTCCCACCTTGCTGGCATTGTGTGCACTTAGTATATAAGGGAGTCAGGACTTCCCGCCATTGGATTTACAGCTTGCCGTGCACATGGATCTCACAGACCCAGAATAAAAAACAGGTTCAACATCCCCACAGCTACGCGAATTTTCTTCTGTCTGCTCAAATCTTATATGAACCTGTCTGGCCTTGAATTGCTTCAGGACACTCCTCATCATTTTTAACAACATTATTTTCATCAACATTTCATTGTCATACTAGTCATGTTGGCATTGCATATTGAAATATTCTTAATGACACTCTCCAGATGCTGACAGCATATGATAGATAAATACTTCTAAATAGTCGCAGTTCAGGCTTTCTCTGTTCTGGTCTGCATGTGAAAACATAGCAAAAAGGGAGGCACGGAAATGAAAAGCACAAGCATTCCTTCATCTTTCAGAACTTTAGCTAGGGAAGCAATAAGTAATGTATCTTCTTGTTGAGCTCTGCACTTTATTTTCTTATCTTCTTCCTTTCTCTTAGCTCTAATTACAAAATTATTTTCTTATATATATATATATATATATATATATATATATATATATTTTATGATTTTATTTATTTTTAGAGAGAGGGGCAGGGAGGAAGAAATAAAGGGAAACATCAGTGTGTGGTTGCCTCCCAAGCACCCCTTACTGGGAACCTAGCCCTCAACCCAGGCATGGGCCCTGACTGGGAATCAAACCATCAACCCTTTAGTCCATAGGCCCGTGCTCAATCCACTGAGCTACACTAGACAGGGCTCTTATGGTGTTTTGCATAAGCAATGTCAAGATTTGTACTGAGCTCTAAGTACTATGTAATATTTCAGCTTCCAATACTTTTAGTTAAAATCTGGTACAAAAGGATGCTTTTACATAAAAGTCTTATTGTATAATTTTGTTCTAGCTTTTTTTCCCCTCATGTTTTTTCAACTATAAGATTCAAGTAATTTGAAAGAGGCTCTTTTGCTTGTTCTAACTTTCAGGCTTTTCTACATACTTACTAGGAGGTAATAAGAAAAGTGATTTACTTGTTTATTATAGAAACCATTCTGAAAAGAACAATATTTATTTTACATGCAGATCAGTAGTGACAACGTTAAACTTTAACTGAATCGTGTAACCCTGGAACAGTGAAGGTTAAAGAAACACCCCCAGCACTTTTATGTATCTGAAACGGCCTTACTTTGAAGAACCATTTTTCCCCACATGACTCAGACAAGACACATGGATGCTTTTCCATTTACTTATGGCAAGGCCAGATACAGACCCTCCAGATTCCCATATTTTTGCTTTCTAAATGATTATGTCAACTGCTTGTCTAGCTAATCAGTCTGAACAACATGCTTGTTAACCAAACTTTGGTTGAGTTTCCTCCTTTCCCTCAGGCCCCCAGACATTGACACACCCTTAGCTGGAAGTACCATACGACCTTTTTTAAAACCTCTTCCAAGCTCTTGTTGAGGCCTCAGGATAAAATATTTTCCGATCTACTTTCTACTATCCTTTAGTCTCCCACCCCCACCCATTTTGGCTTCAGTTACTCTTTAATTTAAAAAAAAAAACAAAAACTTTTCTGCCCAACCTTTGAGACACTTCAGGATCTCACAGCCTGAGCTGTCCCCTTATGCAATAGTCCTCCGCCCCATTACAGTCCCTTTCCCTCTCGAAATATTTTTTTCTAATAAAGTCTTTCCTTGTCAAGATCCAGAGTTATTCTTTTAATTGATTGATTAATTGATTAATTGATTAGTGGACTGTTTTAATTTACATATGATTGGAATACAATATTCTATTAATTATATTAGTTTGAGGTGTACAATATAGTGATTCGACATTTTCCTACCTTATAATGTAATCACTCCATATTCTAGTAATTATGTTAGACTTGTTTTTATTTGACATCTGTTGATAATTGTTAGTTGATGATGACATTATATTCAGCCAGTCCCCTAAGTATGGTAGAATAAATAAGGTAACTAATATATCTACCGTAAAGTATTATCAAAAGATTTAATATGTAATTACTCTGCCAATGATGAATTCATTGTCTTTCAGCTACAAATTTACTCTTGTTTACCTTTGTGATAATGGAGCTGGGATATGTAAACTCTTGCCAGCTGGCAGAATGCTATGATTCATCAATAGAGGGCACTGGAGTGACTGTGCAAGGTGACAGCTGTAGGAAAAGGCTTTCTTTCCAGGTTCAAGGTCTCCATTCTTATTATTGAGCCTGAGACTCCAAACCCCAGCACAGACAAGCTCCAGCTGCACCCTCAGGCCATGTTCTCCCTACCCGCAGTTCTTCTAAATGCTCACATCCTGAAAGCTGATTGTTTCTACAAACTATTGTCAGCCCAAGCCCTCTGACAAGTTTCCTCACCACTGACAGGCTGTGCTTCCCTGTGGCAGCCATGTACTCTGTTTGCAAAAGTTTGAGTCTCGAGCTATGTATCTCAGAGGTCTTAGTTCCTTTTTGTTCCTCATCATTTTTCTTCCTCATTCTAGGCAGAGTAGCTGCCTTTTCTCACCTACAGCTTCTAGGTTCCTTTAAAGTCCCCTTATTTAGTACTTAACAATGTTTCACTGGTTGACAATTCTTTATACTGAAATTTATTTTCTTTTTTCAAATAGGCAGTGTAGATTCTGCCCCCTAACTACCTTGACTGACATAATGAGTGAGTAATACATGTTTCTACAGGTATTCTTGTCCTTGGTTTTCAAGTGGACTCTAGGCTTAATCATTCCTCCAGTCTTAATCATCTTATAAAATATACCCCCTTATTAAATCATACACCCAATCATTCAGTCTGGAAATCTGTGAGCCATCCTGACACTCCCTGTGTTCTCTCCCCCTAAATTTAGCTCACTGTCAAATCCTGCAGATTCTAACTCTAAATGTATTCCAAATTGTATACTTTTTCCAATCTCTACTCTACCATCCTACATTATTAATAGGTTCTTAAGTGGCTCTCCTTCTGGTATTGTTTCTCAGTGAGCTTACATGATGCAGGCAGACTGATATTTTAGAATACAAATTGGATCAAGTTATTTACCTGATTGAGATATTTTGATGGTTTACCATCACACTTAGGATAAAACTAAAATTCACTAATATAGCCTGTAGGCTTTCATCACCATCTGCCTATTAATTACCTCTTCCCTCATAATATACTTAACAAAACCTGTCCTTTTTTTTTGTATAAAAATACCATTTTTTAATTCCAAGAAAATATCATGCAAGGTTATCTTTTGGAGACATTTAAAATGTTACTGGGATTCACCAGGGTGTTTTAAACAATGCACATAACTCAAACTCAGCGACCACAGTGGGCAGCTCAGTCACACGCGGATGATGACAATTGTGTGGTGACTGCTGCCTGGCTGGTTGGTGTTTAGAAATTGCGAAACACCATCGATTGTTCAGACACAATAGAGTGATAAAGTGCAATAACATGTGAAAATATGTTTTTTTTAAATGTATTTATTGATTTTAGAGAGAGGAAGGGGGGAGAGAGGGAGGGATTTATGTCCCACTTGTCTGTGCATTCATTGGTTGACTCCTGTATGTGCCCTGACCAGGGATCAAGCCCCTAACCTTGGCATCCCGGAGCAATGTTCTAACCAACTGAACCACCAGCCAAGGTCAAAATGTATATTTTAAGATTGATAATATACTATATATAATAATTGTGTTATATTTATTAACATCTATTTAACATCTGCCTTGTGGCTAGACTGAAAGCCATGTGACCTTTGTCAACAATTTCATTTCTAGCACTTAAAGCACTCTCATTTAGTCTGTATTCATAAATATCAGTTTGATAAATACATTTGGCATTTCTAAGGACTTAATGATAAGATTCAAGGTATGTATTTGTAAAAGGGAGAAAAAAAGGTTGTTTTAGCCAACATGATTATCCAAACCTCTGTGGCTGACCTTGAATAACAAAGGTAACCTAAGTAGGTACCGAGAAGCCAGGGATTAGAGAAACAAGAGAGTCTTTTAGTTTCCCTGCAGCTTACCTCAAAGGGAACAGTATATGGACTTGGTATGTACTGGTTGCTGGGGTACATTTCCCTCCCTGTATTTCCTCAATAAAGCATAGAGGCTGTGACTTGGAGATGAGCTATGTGTCACATGGGTACAGAGCATTAGAGTATAATTATAGTGTTGAACGTTAATTAGTATATTAAATCAGTAGCCAAAATCATTGTTCTTTTTAATCTTGTCATTAGTTGGATTCAGGACCAAAGGAAAAATACTGTAAAGTAGATAATTGACTGTATTTATGTGTCCTGTCGTCAGTTGGAGGGCCATCCTTACCTCTCCTCTAACACGTGGTTTCAAATCATGTCTGAGTTATTAATTGTATAAGCTCTGACCATGGATATTGCCTGGCAGGAGCCAGTCAGCATATTCAATCACGCAGGAGTTATAAATACTTATTAATGAATAAGTAAATAGAAAGGACTCTCTGCTTCTATGGAAATATTGCTTCCATTTTAAAGGAGTAGAAGACACTTTGGATGAGATTACTCCACATCTCAAGGTCAAAGCCAGTAAAGAAGGCTTGCATGTGGGGTGTTTTATTGTGGAGAATCTGTTGGCACCAAAAGAGTATAAGAACTTTGAAAACCAGAGAAATTTCAAGACGTTAGAGGAATAAACCTCCAGACACTATTTTAAGTCTAGAAACAGCAGCAAGCACACTGGGGAAGTGTCAGGGAGTATAGAAGGAACATACTTAAAAAGGAGCAAGGTCACCAAAGCCAAATTAGATCTATATGATCTATGTACAGGCTAAAAATACAGATTTATTTATTCATTTAAAAATGCTTTCTTAAGCACTTCCAATACATCAAAGAAAAAAAGAAGACAAAAATCCCTGCCCTTTATAGAGCTCATGTTCTAGCAGATTTATTGAGAACTTACTGCTCTTAAAATGGTATTCTAAGGGCAGCAATATGTGAGTTATCACTAGGTTGACTTGAGCCAGTGAAACCTAACAGAAAAAAAGAGGTGTGGCCTGATGGAATAACCCGGAGTGACTCCCTGGAGAAACACTGAGAGGAAGTACTGAGGAAGTTCTGAAGGGTTCCTTGTTAAATTTCAGATGTAAAATCAATAATTAAAGCTTTTGGGCTAGTCCTTTATTGAGGAATAGGACACATTAACTTGATAAGAAAAAGAAATTAGGATATATTTGAAAGGAGCCTAAGAAGATAATATTGACATATCTTATTTTTAGATTAGTTTCAATATGATTACTCCCTTAAATAGCACACCAGGAAAATATATGTAATTAGAACTCAAAGGAAAGATATAGAAACATAAAATATAATACAGGGAAACTGGGCAGCATATTAGCAGATGAAGTCTAATCCTGGGTTAGTTAAGCATTTAATACTAACAATAACTTAAAAAATAATATCTTCACCCAAAAGCAAAGAAGGAGCATAAAAAAAGAAAGTAGTTTTAGGAGAGAAGAAAGGGAATAACTTAAGTAGATGAAAATCCACTGAGCCTGCCCAAAAGGAGAAATAGAGGAAAAGGGAGCACTAGGGGGTATTCCAATAAAGCAGAAGAAAGAGTTGGCAAACAAAACATCTGCCATTGTTAAAGTGCTAGAAGTTACCAAGTTATGGAAAATGGAAAATTTGTCAAAAGAACAATTTTTGAGGTAGGTTTATGGTCCTTTTCAGAATTTCAAGGCACATGTTTCAGAAGGATCAGATATACATTTTTTAAAAGATTTTATTTAGTTATTTTTTAAACAGAAGGGAAGAGAAAGAGAAAGAGAGGGAGAGAAACATCAATGTGTGGTTGCCTCTTGTGCACCCCTCACTGGGGACCTGGCCTGCAACCCAGTCATGTGCCCTGACTGGGAATAGAATCGGTGACCCTTTGGTTCACAGGCCAGTGCTCAGTCTGCTGAGCCACACCAGCCAGGGCGGGATCAGATGAACTTTTGAGTGAAGATTCTTCTGAGGGTAATTTTCCAGCTGGGAAAAAAATATAGTGAGGAGAAACTTTTCTTTAGTAGGCAGGTTTCACGGGGCTAAGCAATTTGCAGAGAAAGAAGCAATGGTAAGTGGCTTAAAATGCCAGATGGGAAAACTTATCATGTAAGACCCAGACTGTGGGCAACCTCACTGCAGATGTCCACAGTGTGCATGAAGATGGTTCATCACAAATATTAATTGCTAGGAAGGAATGGGTTGATCCATCCTATATCCCTCACTTCCTGATAAAGTAAACTTGGTAAATAATTAGCCACTTTTTTTATCCATTGACATTAAAGCTATAGATTGTACACACCATCAGTCTGCACAAGCTAACTGGCACCCTGCTGAAGTGAAACCAAGAAGATTTTTCCTTTATTCATAGTACCTTGATGGTCTGAACTTTTCTTCAACAATAGAAACCTCTGGCAACTTTAGAACAAAGTACAGACAACACTGAGAATGTAATATCACTTATAGATACTTAGGAATTCCTCATATTCTTTAAATGTTATAAGTCTGGTATAGCAATGGTATGTCTTTGTAGTTATTAAAAGATTCTTTAGATACAACAGTACATACGTATATTAATAACAATTTTATTGATCATTGTGTACCAGGCACTGTTGTTTTAACATCTTTATTTATAATGTAAAATATAAATAGATTAGGGTTTAATTAATTCAAGCTTAAAGACTGAAAATGAGTTTTTTCATTCTTGAGAAAACCAATTGAAAGGATAATTATTTGGGTTCCATAGGACTCCTCTGGCAGAGTGTGAGCAGAGAAAGAAATTGAGAATGGTAATTGTGGGATTTATTTCCTGGAATTTTAGTAATTTTGAAATGGAATTAAATTTTGGACTTTAATTTTTGTTCCTGGATTTTGATAAAGAGAAGAGAAATGAATGGTATTTAAATATGAGGCATTTAAATACGTGTGTTCTTTGAGGTATATTTCTGCCATCATTGAAATGACGGGCAAATTTTAGGTAAGTTGCATCAGTTTTTGTGACATGCTGTATATTTAGGTAGGAATTATTCTAGAAAGCAGTTTTAGTTTATTTTACTCTATAGGCATGTGAAAGTATAATATTTTGACTTAACCTAATATGCTCTTTAGACAAAAACTAACTGCACATCCAGTGGTCCCAGGGTGATATTTAAAAATGCATGTATTTGGTATAGGGCAATTATATTAGGGAGTGAGAGTGGAACTAACCTGAGAGAACAATGACCTCCTCCACTCAGGAGCATAGCCACATCCCAGTTTTAATTATTAAGGGTTAATTGTTAATCCCATAAGTTAAAAAGAATAAAATTTGGGGAATGACTTATTTTCCTATCCAACTATTACCTGGGGAAATCATTTATTTCAGCCCTCAGAAGAGAAAAGCATTGTGAAGTTAACTTTTGCTCTTCTTCCAGTTTCCCAAGTCTTTCCCTTGCTAAGTGCCTGAAACAATTTAAAAGAAAATAAAATTGATCACCACGATAATTTTTGTTGAGAACTGACTTCCATTTACTAGTGTTCTAAGTATTTCAATTTTGATGTATTATGTTGTTTTTTGTAAATTTTTATGGATTTCTATTTATTTGCTAAATTTATTTAGATTTTGTACTTTTTTTCTAATCAATTTTAAGTCAGTTATACATATACTACTTGCAACATAGAAAAAACTTGATTCAAATTTAATACTAAACAATAAGATATGAGTTGGAAACCCCCAAATATCTATCTCTAGTATACTGGATGGAGCAATGTTAACAATAGGCTCTTAGGTAGAACACTTTATTTTTTATTTAATATTATTTTTTAATGTTTTGTTAATTTTATTATTATTTATTTATTTGGTGGAACATTTTAAAGTTTCCAAATTGGAAGGCTTAAGTGTATCCAAAATAAATAAAACTTACTTAAAGATTGAATAGGATTTGGAAATTTAAACATCAAAGTTGTGTAAGTTGTGGTATCTGGATTCAAGATGGTAACTGGGTATATGTGATTTTTCTAAGACTTTTTTCACATATTTATATCAATTATTCTGAACTAAGTATTGCATTCATGATAATGCAAACTTAGAGTTAACCTAAAAACAAAATTTACTATAAAGGGAAAATAAATGGATTTTGGGGAATCTTGGTGGTTTATACTTCAAAATTACAATTCATTATAAAGCAATTATTTCCCTTCTGCTCATTTGACTGTGTTTTCATTTTATGCTTAGGTGTGAAAAACATTTAGTATGTTCCAATTAATTCCCTCTTGTTAGACATTTAATTTTACTCCTCAATTAAACACATATTATTGGATATTGAAGTTATGCCAAATTATTTTCAGTTAACTCACTGGGCAATTGCAATGTATAACTCTTTAATTGAAACTAAAAATTTAAATGAATTAGAATCTAATTAAATATAGCTTAAAATCTATCTGTGCTTATATCTTAACTCTGCAAAATGCCATTTTATTTTTCTGTTATTTTGATTGCACTTTAGGAACATATGTGTTAGGGTCACTGATGATAAATATTGATTATAATAATTATTACAATAATTGTCACTGAATCAGTTAGTCTTTTCTAAAATCACTTGAGTTTTCTCTAGCATTTAATACTGCTGAAATATTCTTGTAACTCTCTCCATTACTTTGATATAGTTCTACAACATTGTACTGATTCTTCAATATCTCTAGTGCAGCAATTTTCAACTGGTGTGTCACCAGAATTTTTAAAACATGCAATATTTGACTATTTAATCAGGGACACTGACCTCATTTCCCTTAGATTGTCAAATAAAAATAAATGACAACAGCCAACACAACAATAGCCATCTGGTGTGAATGAATCAAAATCATACCTATTTTATTTTCAGATGGACAAAAAATATGTTTTTGGTATTCCGTAGAATTTAGTAATTAGTTCATGTGTGCCAAGAGATGAAAAAGGTTGAAAATCACTGCTCTAGTGTAGCTTACACAGTTGTTATTTTCTTCTCTGGTATGTACCACTTCTCTTTGTTCTTTCTTATGTTTTTCCCCTTTTCTCTCTTTTTCCATGTGATGTTTCTGTCTTTACTTTTTTCTACTGTTAGCCTATTCTTCCACTTTTTCTTTCTCTCCTTTTTTTCAAATTATCTGTTTTTCTCTTCTTTATTTTTTTCCTATTATCCTATTTTTTTATCCTGCTTTTGTATTTTTCCCTTCTAAATGAAAGCAATCCTATAATTGCTGATCTTAATTATGTGTGAATTTCCTCCACACCAGTGAAAATTTCTAACTGTAGTCTAAAGATGTCTTGGAGGGGAGGGTGGTCTCCCTTTCCTTACTACATTATTTGTGTGATGTCAGATTTTCTGCACATACTTTGGCCAAGACAACACATCACATTTCACATCTGTGAGATATTTATCCCAGCCCTTGAAATCTATAGATGTTTTACCTCCAGTGGATTAATTTAAGGATTTGGAGATGGGGAGATTATTCAAGTGCCTCTGACGTAGTCACAAGTATCCTAATAAGAGGAAGTCAGGAGGCTGAGAGTTGAAGAAGATGTGATGATGGCATCATAGGCCAAAGTGGTGTGGCCAAGATTTGAGAACTTCTGACCACTAGATATCTGACCACCCATTTCAGAGTTCTGGCTACCAGAACAATAAGTTAATACATTTTTATTGTTTTAAGCCCCTAAATTTGTAGTAATTTGTTACAATAGCTATTGGAAACCAACATAGGATTTGTGTCAGGCTGGTGGTTGAAGAACTTTAAAGATAGTAGATAGAGGGGATAGTATATAGTAGAAATGTGATAGTTTCAGACACAGAGGGGTAATTGGAAATTAGTAGTATTATTATTTTTGTTACTTATCTTTTGACCCAATAATTTGAGATGTCAGCTTTATCATATATCTAAGTTTCATATGCACTTGAGTCTGTTTCTGGGCCTTCCATTTAATTACAATAGTCTGTCTTCTATTTGTACTTCATTACCACACTGTTGTAATTGCAGAGGTCTTAATGCTTTAATTTTATGGCAGAGCTAGTCACCTCTTCTCATTAAAAAAAAATATTTTCCTGGTTATTTTTGCATGCTTTTCTTTCCGTGTGAACCTTAGGACAAACTTTTTTAACTCTACACTATTTTTAAGAGTTCCCTGGTTGACTTTGGAAAGAGTAAATTTTAATAACCACTGGCTAAGAAAGCAGATGGAAATGTAAAGGATGGGTATATTCTGACAGTTTAGAGAAAGGTCACCAGAATCTGTGGAATTTTAAATTCACACTCTCATTAAGTAATTATTTGTAATCCACAGGGTGATTACTATTTTAAAATGCACTTTAGGACAATTATTTTAGGGATTTTTTAATTTTAATAAACTACACTGAAATTGAGCAGCCATAGCTGTATTAATTGCCCAGCTTGATATGTGAGAAAAATACAAAAGTTTATCCTTTTAATAAGCTATTCAGGGTAATTTTCCATACCCACAATCTTCTTTTTTTCTTTCATCTCTTCAATTTTTAAAGGACTATTGATTCATAATAATAAGTTGAAAATGTTAGCTTATTTAACTTGCATGGACAGGGAAACCACAGCAGATATAAAATGATTTTAAAAAGCATGGTCTTTGGGGTTAAAAGTAATGTCGTTGAGAAAGTATAAACCTCATGTTCAAAAGTCTCCATTGGCTTCCCATCGCATTCAGAAATATTCCCAATTTCTCCATATGGCCTGCATTTGGGCCCTTGGTTACCACTCTGCTCTCACCTTTCACACCTTTGCTGCTGTGCCCACTTCCCAACAGCCTCAAAGGCCTCCTTGCCTTCGTCAAGTGCATTGGTCATGAGATGGCCTCAGGCTCTCCACATTTGTTTTTCTATCTACCCATTATGCATACAGTTTACTTTTCTCTTCATTGGTATCTGTGCTCAAATATTAATTTCTCAGATAGATTGTCATTTTTCTGAATGTTGTACAGCAAAACAGATGACAGAAATCCCAGTGTTGAGGAAGGGAGACCAGTGTGAAGAGTGTCACAGGTACTCAGACAGGCTACTGTGGCCGTCCCATGCAGACATGCATGTGACAGTGACTGTGAACTGGCACAACCTGTATGGAAAACTCTCAACAATATTTACTAAAGCAGAACATATGTGTGTGATAGGACTCAGCCATTCCACTTTCAATTACCTACCCAGGAAAAATGAGTGTATTTGAACATCAAAACTTATGTACAAGAATGCTAAGAACAGCTTTATTTGTAAATGCTTTCAGACTGGAAATAACCCAGCCACCCATCAATAGAAAGGATTAATGAATTGAGGTACATTTCCAAACTAGAAGTTCAGAATATACTTGTATTTCATGTTTTCCATTTTAGAATGAAATGAAAAAAAATGAAATACCATAACACATACCAACATGGATGAATCTTACAGATCTAAGGTTGAGCAAAAAGAGCTAATCACACATGTCCATGTTGTATGACCACAGTTATATTCACTTCAAGAACAAGCCAAAAACTACAGAATAGGCACTACCTTGGGAGATACATTGAGCGAGTGGCCCATGAGGCAGCCTCCTGAGGTGTTGGAAATGTGCTATATCTTAGTTTGAATGTGTGTGTGTGTATATATATATATATATATATATATGCAAAATTTATATAGATTTGTATTTTATGTAGAATTTATATAAATTATTTATATAGATTTATATATAATTTACACATACATAGAAATTATTGATGCTGTCAACTTAAGATTTATGTACTTGACCATATATAAATGACAACTCAAAAATTAAATTAAAGAATATTATTTCAGCTTGATTCACTGTGAGCTTGGTGACATGGTACAATTCAGGATATCTTCTGGAGATAGGGTTAATGATATATGCTGAAGGGAGAATCTGTAAGAGAAAAAAAGCCCTTAAAGATGATTTCATTGATTTTGGAATTTCATGAGTTGAGATGGGGAAGATTTAGAACAATCTCCTAAGAGGAGATTCAAGAACTTCCTCAACTTTGCTTGTAACAAATGTGTATATCTGTTAAACATACACATACATATATGAAAATACAATATATAAATTGTTATAAACAGTTATAATAAAATGCTCTATGTTTTAAAGGAAAAAGAAAGAAATACACTCTTTACCCAAATAGCTATTACTCTCTGATTTATAATTTGCAATTGATGTTATTAACACTAAAATGGGGTAAATAATATTAAACTGTTAGGCTAGTTTCAAGATGAAAGTATCTTACAAGCCCTACAGTGCACAGGTGGCAAACATAAGGCCTGCGGGCCGAATCCAGCCCTTCACTTTGTTTTATCCAGCATGGCACCTTGTTTCTACCCGGTGGCAGTGCCTAGCTCTCACTTAACTGTTAATGGGTAGTTACATTTATACAGTCCTAAAATTGCATTCAGCCCTTTGAAGGCAACCGCGAGGCTAATGTAGCCCCCGGTGAAAATAAGTTTGACACCCTTGCTATAGTACTTTGTTGCTGGGAACTCTCTGTAGGAAAAATGTCTAGCTGAACTTCCTTCTGAAAAAGGTACATTCTATATCTGTGCCATCCAATTAGTAGCCATTAGATACATGTGTACATTGAGTACTTGGAATGTGGCTAGTACAACAAAACAATTTAATTTTATTTAACTTTAATATGAATTTTAGTGTAAATAGCCACATGTGGCCATTGATTATAGAACATACTGCCATTATTAGTACCAGAACGAATAGCTGATACAGCCTTCCTTGTTAAAATGATTGTGCACTAAGGTACATGGAGTATTTTGTCTCTATAAAATTAACCAACTACCTTTTTTGGCTCATTACTAGCTGAACACTGTACAGATATGCTTGCTTGAAACCTTTGCTATTCACAAGAACCATTTAACTACTACTACATCTTGATCTAGTTGAACTTCAGAAATTCTTATAACAAAATACCTCTTTGTTAATCAATGTGAGTCTCAAACAACCAATACCAGCCTGTTCTCTAGTAATGATACAAAGATGAAATTATCCTTTCATAAACAATAAGATATTGGGTTAGCCAAACAGTCCATTTAGTTTTTTTCTGTGAGATGGCTTTAGCAGATGCTTACTTGTCTTGAACTTTATTTGAACCAATTTGTTAGCTTGTATTGTGATTGCTGTTATATCAGTGTGCATTTAAAAAAAATATCAAAATTGGTGAACTTTTGTGCAGCCATTTTAATACTGAAGACAGAAGAAAGTAAGCAACATTTTCAGTGCGTTATGGTTCATTATTTCAAAAAAGGTAAAAACACACAAACAGATTTGTGTAGTGTGTAAAGAAGGTGCTGTGACTGATCTAGTGTGTCAAAAGTCATTTAAAATTTTGTTTTGGAGGTTTCTTGCTAAATAATGTTCCAAGGTCAGGTAGACCAGTTGAAGTTGATAGTGATCAAATAATTACATTACATGAGAACAATAAATATTATACCACATGGAAGATGGCCAACATATTCAAAATATCCAAATCAATGAAGTTATTGGTGAAAATAAAAAAATATGTCTTTTATTTTATGGAAAAAACACACAGATGACTTTTTGACCAAACCAATATAATAAACCCCACTTTTGATTTGTCCCTGTCTCTTCGCTTTCTAACATTCCCAGTTCATTTCCTAACGCCATGTGTAGGAAATGCTCCCTGATCAACCTGCTAAGGGTCTAAGCACATATATATTATTGTTTTTCCTGTTAGATGAAAATTTGCTTACAGAAATAAGCACTTTTCTAGCTATGCAATCATTTCTTTGCTATTAATTAGCTATGCTTCCAGAATAAATTATGTACTATCTGGAGGTTATAGTTTGTTCATTTACATGATATGGGGATATATCTCTAAAGCCCATCTTACCTATAAAACATTGTCAATAATTCATAACTTTAACATAAAAATATGTTTTATTGTTAAGGACAATATCAGAAAAATCAGAAAAAACTTCAATAATAGCCAAATTCACTCTATCTACTGGAAATCTTCCATTTAGTTATTGCCGGTTTTAGGGCTTGGAGGAAATTTTAGGTCTCAAGTTTACAGACCACTGAGCTTAAGGTTAATCACAGACTACTTAAGATTTAAGTGCTATATTTACAGAACTAGCAATTCTCTTGGGAAAACATACCTCAATTGGGTTTGCCACACATGCCAATCAGATAATTTTTTCTAAAATGGGAGAGAGAAAACTGTTCAAATCTATTTAATTTCTTTAATACACTTGACTATATAGTGAGACAAAATTATATAAACATCAACATTAAAGGAAAAAGGAGCAGTTATACATTTCATATTTATTACCATATTAGAAATAATGCCATTAATGGTACTCTCCATGTATTTGAATTTATATATATATTTATGTATGTATATATATGTATATGTTCCAGTCTGTCCACAAAACGTCTAACCATTATTAACATAAAGAGAATGATTTGCACAACAGCAATGTAACCTGAGAGCCAATGAGAGTGGACTGGAATGCACATGTGTGAACAATGATGACTTCACTGTACTAGTCACTGGAGACTGTAGAAACTGTTAGTGAGTGTGTGTACTCTGTGGCCATTGCATTCAAATTGACTGAGTAAGTAGATGAACCTTCACTAAACTTTGCATTAAGCTTGAACATTCCTTTGCAGAAACTATTTAGATGATTCAGAAGGCTGCATCTATGTGCAATGGGTTATTGGCAGCTTTATCATGACAACATGCTTACTCATGCCTCATGTCTCATGTAGAGTTTTTTGTTAAACATCAAATCAGCCAATTGGCTCAGCTCCCCTACAGTCCAGTTTTTTCTCCCTGCAACTTCTGGCTTTTCTCAAAACTAAAATCACCTTTGAAAGGGGAGAGATTTCAGACCATTGACGACATTTAGAAAAATACATTAGGGTAGCTGATGGCGAGTGGGAGAACTGTGAAGGGAACTGCCTACTTTGAAGGGAACTGAGGCATCATTATCCTATGTACAATGTTTCTTTCACCTTATATCTTCTTCAATAAATGTCTCCATTTTTTATATTTCATGACTAGATGCCTCCTTGATACATATATATATACCTACATACACAGATATACACACACATATACACATTCATGCCCATATAGGTGTATGTACACATGTACTCATACATATATAGCATACCTTAAAGGATAGATACAATTATGGCAATGGTGTGTGTATATGTGTGTGTATAGAAACAGTCCCCAACTTACAACATGTCAATGTATGATTTTTTCTGCTAATTTATGATTTTTAAACTTTATAATGGTATAAAATCAATATGCACTCATAAAAACTGTAGTTCAAATTTTTATCTTGCCCAGGTCTAGGGAAATGTGGCATTATACTCTCTTTTGGTGTTGGCCAGTGGCAAGCCACAGCTCCCAGTCAGCTATACAATCATGCTGGTAAACACCAATAATCTACACTGTACTCTGTTGCCAGTGTTTTTTTTTTTAGATAATGTGTTTTTTTTTTAATTTTTGCACCTCATCATGTCTATGAAATGCCCATATGAGTGCCAGTGTGTTTATAACTGTGTATATTAATTGTGAATACAACTGTGCACTGGTTGTCAGTACAACTGATTATGTCCAACTTTAGGCTAATGGAAGTGTTCTGAGTACATTTAAGGTAGACTAGCCTAAGCTCTGATGTTTCGTAAATTAGGCGTGTTGAATGAACTCTCCACTTACAATGAGTTTGTCCAGCCGTAACTGCACCGTATGTCAAGGAGCATCTATCCATCTACCCATTCTCATATATCATATATGGTCTGGAGCAGAGTACATGATTTCAAATAATTGCAGATTTTGATTTTCAGTAACTTTTAGACTATAAGTTATCATTCTGACCTTAAGTGATAGTTGAGCCTTATAAAATAAGAATACCAAACTCTAACATTTTAATTATAATTATAAAACAAGTAACTCAAAATTACATTAACCAGCATGCTAAACTGAGATAAATATAGATTATTTGACTGATATTTGCATTGATAATTCTGTTATAAAATATTAAAAATTCTATAAGGGCTCATTCATACCTATGAAAGAATTTTCCACTAGAGGTTGTACAGTTTGAGGCATCCAAGGCATATGGTTTGAAGATATGAGTTCTTGAGATGGGCTGCTAGAGCTAAACTGGCTTTGCCATTTGTTAAGAGTGTGATCTCAAGCACTCCATTTGTTTATCTGTCAAGTATATATGTAAAGGGTGTAGGATAATGCCTGCCACAGTTAATATGACCAAAATTGTAATAAGATAGCTGAGATCCTCCTACTTCTATAATTCTATTAATCATCTCTGTTGAAGAGAAGAAATTGAGGGTTTCTTTAGCCATATAATACTCAACAATATGAGCTCTTGATGCACTTCCATTCTTTTGCTATCATATGCATTTATATTAAAGAGTAGTTTACAGGACCACTTGCAACTTGCAGTAGTTGGAGGTGATTTGAGAATAATGTATTTTTCAGGGTTGCCAAGAGAACCAAGTTGAGAGAAAGGGGAGGGGAGATTATGAGATATTAGGTAGTATGATTATGCATGTTGAGAATTCCCATGATTTGCCATGTGTAAGCTACAGGCTAAGGAAAGTTGGTGGTATAATTCAGTCAGAGCCTAAAAGCATGAAAATCAAGGGAGCTGAAGTTAGTAAGTCCCTGTCCCAGGGCAGGGAAGATGAGTTGTCCTAGCTCAACAGTGATCAGAAAAAGCAATTCCTCTTTCCTCCACTGCTTGCTCTATTCAGGCCTTCAATGAATTGGATTATGTCCACCCACATTGAGGAAGGCAACCTATTTTATTAAGTCTGTAGATTCAAATGCTATTCTCACTCAGACACAGTCTCACAGACATACCAGATATTATGTTTAATCAAGGTACCTGATGGCCCATCAAGTTAACACATAAAATTATCCACTGTAGGTGAATATGGTAATAATTGGAAGAATTGTACCATTTTGTGTTTGTAATCCAAACATATACAAAATGAAGGAATCATGTGATTTATATACTATTAATGTATCTTTGTTCTGACTTTAGCTAAAAGAGAGTAAGCGGCTCTCCATTTGCTGAGATGCACAAATATTGTTTAATCTGAACTCTTTATAAGAGTGAAATGAAGAACATTGAAAAACGTCAGTCTTAAACCTGGGCATCAGTTAAACAATCTATTCAGAAAATGTACTAGGTGGAAAAGAGAAGGCCAGTTCTTAACTTGTATGGTCTCTATCTCTTTTCTTCTTTGTAGAGAATTAGACATCACCCCCTATAAACTGATGGAGAATGGAGATAACTCTTGATGATTTAAATGAAACTAGTGGTTGTTTCTCCAGAGTAATTCAGTTAAAGGTGCTCTACGTTGATCATCAATGAAACAATTTCTCTTTCCCTTAGTTTCATTCTGTATGGAGAATTCAATGGGAAGACATTACATTTCAGATCATTTTTACAAAGCCAAAATTTTCTGGACAATATTTAAACATTGTGAAGATTGTGAAAGTAAAGATTATTCATTTAGACAGTATTCTCAATTCAACAATAGCTCATTTCTAGTATTTAATTGCATCATGTTCCAAATGATATCCAATATAATAGGAAAGCTTTCCCAATCACTGTTTTGAATATTTCATCTAATTAGAGAACAGATATTTTATGTTGTGAATATAATCTAATGTTGTAGGATATAATTTCTATTTATTACTTGAATGAAGATGAAAGAATGATTAAGAAATAAATGTGTAAATAAACATTTAAAACAATGTGAAATAGGCTATATTAGAAAACAGTTGTAAACTTTGTAGTTGTACTAATCTTTTTTAAAAAAGGTTTTATTTATTTATTCTTATAGAGAAGGAAAGGAAGGGAGAAACAGAGGGAGAGAAATACTGATGTGTGAGAGATACATTAACCAGCTGCTTCTCATATACACTACCACCATGCCCCAACCAGGGACTGGGCCACAACCTAGGCATGTGCCCTGACCAGGAATTGAAACAGTGACCTTTCACTTTTTGGTGTGATGCTCAACCAACTGAACTACACCATTCAGGGCAGTTTTTTTAGTCTTTAGGATTATATGTACAAAAAATATATACTACAACCTTACACCAGAGCAACAAAAATAGTGAAAAAAATAATATGAGAAATTCCATTAATTTAGTTAAATGCAGTTTAGACCCAGAAATGCACCCATTCAAATAAAGAATTAATCATCCATAGAAAAAATAAACTTTGATCAACATTTCTCATTTTATTTGAAGACTAACTCAAAGTAAACAATTCAAAACTATAACACTTGGAGAAATTAACATAGAAGAAAAACTAGGGCTTGGTAAAATGCTCTTAGACATGAAAATGAAGGCATCATCCACAAAAAAATCAATAATTGGGACTTTATAAAAATTAAAACTGGCTGCTTGGTCCTTTCTTCATGAATCCAGACCCAGCAGAGGGAGCCACAAGTTGTGGTTTGCTGATAGTTCCAATCAGGTTGCTGAAGGTCAGTCACAGGCAACATCTGACATAGATCTACACCAGAGTCCCTCCAAAAAGGCCCAGAAACAATACATCTACTGGGAAGCTTCAGACAACAACAGGACAAGATCCAATAAGCTTCATGAGCAGCTTATCTACAGGGAGATCTCAGCAAACCATGGTGAGGTAAATTCTGCTTCATGTGATCAGCACCTGCACAGCAGCTTGTATACTATGTTGGGGGTTGAGCCTTGCAGTCACCAGCCTGAGTGTCAATATCATGCATGAATGAGCTAATAGCAATCAAGACTCAATTAGACTACAAGTGACTACATAATGTACAAAAGGGACATTCCTAGAGCACTCAGCTCAGGTGATCATGGAGACTGTACCACTGGGACCTATAGGATACATACTACATAAGACCACCCTACCAAGACTAGGAGTTACAGAAGATCTACTTAATACAAAGAAGGACATAGAAACCATAAAAAAAGGCCAATCAGAAACAAAAAATGCAATGTCTGCAATGAAGACTGCACTAGAAAGAATAAAAAAATAGGTTAAATGAAGCAGATGATCAAATCAGTGATTTGGAAGAGAAGGTTAAAAAAAAAACACCCAAGCAGAGCCCTAGAAAAAGGATTTAAAGGATGAAAATAGTTTAAGGGACTTTTGGGACAATATGAAGTAAAACAACATCAGCATCATAGAGATACCAAAAGATATCTCTAAAAGAGAGAGAACAAGGGATTGAGAACCTATTTGAAGAAATAATAACCAAAAACTTCCCTAACCTGGTAAAGGAAAAAGACACACAAGCCCAGGAAATACAGGAAGTCTTGGAAAAGATGAACCTGAAGAAAGCCTGTACCAAAACATATCATAATTCAAATGGCAAAATTTAAATACAAAGAGAGAATTTTAAAAAATACAAGATAAAGGCAGTCACCTACAAAGGAACTCCCATAAGACTCTCAGTTGATTTATCAACAGAAGCATATCAGACCAAAAGATATTGGCATTCAGTATTCAAAGTGACCAAAAAAAAGGACATACAAACAAGTCTACTTTACCCAGCAAAGCTATTATTTAAATTTGAAGGAGAAATAAAAAGCTTACCAGACAAGAAAAAGCTAGAAAAAAGTATGTTAACACCAAACCAGTAGTACAAGACATGTTAAGGGGGTGAATGTAAAAAGAAAAAGAAAACAAACAGATGAACATAGTTAAAAAAATGAAATGAGAATTAATGCATACCTGTCAATAATCACTTTAAATGCACATGGTTTAAATGCTCGAATCAAAAGACGTAGAACAGCTGAATGAATAAGATAACATGACTCATGTACATGATGTCTTCAACACATTCACCTCAGAACAAAAGATACACACAAACTAAAAGTAAAGGAATTAAAATATATATATTTCATGCAAATTGAAAGAAAAAGGTGAAGCAATACTTATCTCTGACAAAATAGACTTTAAAACTAAGTCTATAGTAAGAGACAAAGAAGGACAGGCACTACATAATGATACAGGGAATCATCCAACAATAGGATGTAACTCCTGCAAACATTTATGCACCCTACATAGGAGAACCTAAATAAGTAAAGCAAATTGTGCTGGACATAAATGGAAAGATTGAAATTAATAGTCATAATAGGGGATTTTAACACCTCATTGTCATCACTGGATAGATCTTTCAGGCAGAGAATCAACAAGGAGATGGCGACCATAAATGGCATACTATATGAAATGGATTTAATGGATAACTTCAGAGCATTTCACCCCAAAGCATCAGAATGCACATTTTTGTTTTTAAGTACATGTAAATTGTTTTCCAAGACATAAATTGTTTTACAACATTTACCTATTGTAAATAGCACTGCTATGAACATAGAAGTGCATAAGTTCTTTCGAATTGGTGTTTCAGGATTCTTAGGGTATATTCCCATAAATGAAATTGCTGGGTCATAAGGCAGTTTTTAATTTTTGAGGAATTTCCATACCATTTTCCACAGTGGCTGCACGAGTCTACATTCTCACCAATAATGCACTTGTAGAGAAAATTCCTTTTCTCTACATCTTCAGCAGAACTTATTGTTTGTTGATTTATTAATGACAGCCACTCTTAACAGATGTGAGGTGATATTTTATCGTGGTTTTAATTTGCATCTCTCTGATGGCTAGTGATGTTGAGCATTTTTTCTTGTGCCTATGGGCCCTCTGCATGTCCTCCTTGGAAAAGTGTCTATTCAGGTCCTTTGCCCATTTTTAAAATTAGGGTATTTATCTTCCTGCTGTTGAGTCATATGAGTTCTTTTTATATTTTGGAGATTAAACCTTTGTTTGATGTATCATTGGCAAATATGTTCTTCCATATACTCAGTTTCATTTTTATTTTGATGATGATTTTTTTACCCATGTAGAAACTTTTTAATTTGATGTAGTCCCATTTGTTTATTTTTTCCTTTATTTCCTTCGCCCTAGGAGATAGATAAAAAAAAAATATATTGCTATGTTGGTTGACTGAAATTATACTGCATATGCCTTCCTCTAGGACTTTTATGGTATCATGAATCCTTTCTGGCTTATAGAGTTTCTGTTGAGAAATAAGCTGATAGCTTTATCATAGCTCCCTTGTATGTTATTAGCTGTTTCTCCCTTTCTACCTTTAAGATTATGTCTTTAAATTTTTAATTTTAATTATGATTTGTCTTGGAGTGGGCTTCTTTGGGTTCATCTTGATTGGGACCTCCTGTGATTCCTGAACCTGTGAAAGGAATTTGAGAAAAAATAACAAACAAAGCCCCAAGTGAGGAGAAGGAAGGAAATAATAAACATCAGGGCAAAAATTTTAAAAAATGAGTCTAAAAAATGGAAAAAGACTAAATGAAACCAAGGCCTCATTCCTTGAAAAGATAAAAAGAATTGAAAAATATTTAGCCATATTCATCAAGAAAAAAAGAGGAAGGACCCAAATAAGTAAAATTAAACATAAAAGAGGAGAAGTAACAACTGACACCAGGAAATACAAAGGATTGTAAAATAATGTTATGAAAAACTGTGGGCCAACAAATGGGACAGTCTGGATGAAATGGATAAGTTCCTACAAACATAAAATGTTCTAAAGCTAAATCAGAATGAATCAGAAAATCTTAAAAAACATATTACAACTCTTGAAATTAAAGCAGTAGTAAAAAAAAAAAATCTCCCAACAAACAAACACCTTGGACTGGATGGCTTCACAAGGGAATTTCACCAAAAAGTCACAGAATAACTAACACCTATCTTCCCAAACTATTCCAAAAAATTCAAGAGGAGGGAAGATCCCCAAGCTTATTTTCAAGGCCAGATTTATCATAATTTAAAACTAGGTAAAGATATTACAAAGAAAGAAAATTATAGGTCAATATCCCTGATGAACATAGATGCTAAAATTATCCACAAAATATTAGCAAATGAAATACAGCAATACAATAAAAAGATCATACACCATGACCAACTGGGATTTATTTCAATGATGCAAGGTTGGTATAATATCTTCAAATCAATAAAAGTGACATACCACATAAAAAAAGTGAAGGATAAAAATCACATGATTATATCAATAGATACAGAAAAAGCACTTGATAAAATCCAGAACTCATTTATGATAAAGACTCTCAGCAAAGTGGGAATACAACAAATACACCTCAACATAATAATGGCCATATATGACAAACCTATATCCAGTATCATACTTAATGAGCAAAACTTTGAGCATTCTGCTTAAGATCAGGAAAAGAGACAGTGATGTCCTCTTTCATCACTCTTTTTCAACATAGTACTAAGAGTCCTAGCCACAGCAATCAGGAAAGAAGAAGAAATAAAAGGCATCCAAACTGAAAAGGAAGAAGTAAAACTGTCATTATTTGCAGGTGACATGATACTGTATATAGACAACACTAGTCATTCCACAAATAAACTGCTAGAACTGATATATCAATTCAGTAAAGTAGCTGGGAACAAAGTTAATATCTTGAAATCAGTTGAATTTTTATATGCCAATAATGAACTATCAGAAAGGGAAACTAAAAAAAATCAATCTCATTCACAATTGCTTGAAAAATAATAAAATACCTAGGAATAAATGTAACCAAGAATGTAAAAGACCTGTACTTAGAAAACTATAAGACAATGAAGAAAGAAATTGAAGGTACAAATAGGAGGAAGCATATACTGTGTTTATGGGTAGGAAGAAGTAACATAGATAAAATGGCCATATCACACAAAGATATCTACAGATTCAAATGCAATTCCTATCAAGATATTAATGGTGTATTTCACAGAACTAGAAGAAATATTCCAAAAAATTATATGGAATTACAAAAGACCCCAAATATTGGGTTTGCCAAAAAAGTTCATGTTGTTTTTTTTCAAATATGGCTCTAGTAGAACTTTGCTGTCTTTAACTTCATTCAGAACAATTTTCTTAGGTTGCATTGTGACCACTGTTGTAACAGCATGTGTTAAAAACATCTTATCAAAATTGATGGGTTTTTGTATAGCTATTTTAGTATTGAAGATTGGAAAAATACACATCATTTTTTGGCATATTATGCTTTATTATTTTAAGAAAGGTAAAAAACAACTAAAATGCAAAAAAAGCAAAAGATTTGTGCAACATATGAAGGAGGTGCTGTGACTAATTGAAATTGTCAAAAGTGGCCTGCAAAGTTTCATGCTGGAGATTTCTCACGGGATGTTGCTCCAAGGTCAGGTAGACCTATTGAACTTGATAGTGTTCAAATCAAGACATTAATTAAGAACAATCCATGGTATACCACACAGGAGATAGCTGATATATTCAAAATATTCAAAAGAATAAAGTTATTGGTAAACATAAAAATGTAGAGTCTGGAGTTTCCTCAAAAAATTAAAAATAGAACCATGTTATGACCCAGTGAGTACATTTACACAATGGAATACTTCTTGGCCATAAAAAAGAAGAAAACTGTATCCTTTGCAACAGCATAGATTGACTTGGAGAATATTATGCTAAGTGAATGAAATAGGCCTGTCAGATTAACACAAATATCATATGATTACTCATGTGTGAAATCTGAACAAATTGAACTAACAACCTAGAGACACACATAAATAGAGATCAGGTTCTCTGGGCAGTGCTGGTTATGGTACTTGAGGTGAAGGGATTGATCAAAAAAGAAAGAACTCTTGGACACAGACAACAATTGTGATTGCAGGGGGTGGAGTGGCAGTGAGGGGTGTATATGGAGGTGGAAGAGGACATATGGGGGATAAATGGTGATGGAAGATAGTAATAATAATAAAAATAAATTTTAAAAAATTGAGTAAAAATTTTTAAAGGTTAAAACTATTTGGAGTTTGATAAGAGTTAAAGACAAGCTACAGGCTGAGAAAATATTTGCAAAGATGCATATCTAGAATGTACAAAGACCTCTTAAAACTCAATAGTAAACAAAAACAAAACAAAACAAAATAAAATAACCATTCCAATTAGAAACTAGGCAAAGAATGTGAAGAAACAAGGCAACATTTCACTAAAAAATATATAGGGATGGCAAATAAGTACATACAAAAATTCAATATCACTAGCCATATGCCAAATTTTAACCAAAATGACATATCCCTAGATAATTACAGGAAGAGGTAAAATTAAAAACAGTGACCGTAGAAAATGCTGATGGGACTGCAGAGAAACTCGATTTCTCATACATTGCTGGTGGGACTATAAAATCCAGAGCCCATGTAATATTCCACACGAGAGAGAACTCTTAATATTATTTTAACATAAAAAACTTTATATCACTTCTTTGATTTTATCACCATATTTTAGTACAATATTTTAATTAGCCTATGACTGAGTTTAATCTTTATAAGACAAATTTTCAAAAATTTTGTTATATATTACATTTTAAAATTATACATAGTATACATAAAATATAGGTTATCAGTGTTTTCACAAATTGTTTCAATATTAGAAAATATACAATTTTACTTAACTAAAAGAACGTGTAATAATGAATAACTGTTAAGTGTTTAAGTCTATGAGTACTTAAAATATTACCAATTATATAGATGATACATTCATTTAATTTTAATTTTTTGATTGGTCATTACTTAACTTTTAGGTCTTAGTGTAACATTTTATTGAGTTAATACTTTAATCTTTGGATACCTTGTCAATTTCTAGAGGAACACTGTGCAACATTAGTTAATAATCATTATCTATACATTTTTTATTTTATGTATGATAGAACACCTGTATATATGCAATTGCATTTGAAAGACCTACCTTAAAATGTATTAATCTAATAGATTTCTGTTTATAAAAATATTTTTTTGAATTTCTACCTTTATTTTGAGCTTGGAAAAACAGAAACTTGGTTACTTTAGATAAAATTAGTAATTAACATAAACTATTAGATAATACTTGGTTCAAAAGTTATATAAAAGTATTAATATATTTGTCAGGCCTGCCATAACAAAATACCAGAAACTGGGTGGTTTAAGTAACATACATTTATTTTCTCACTATTCTGGAGGCTAGAAGTCCAGAATAACAACAGAGCTGATACTTTCTCAGGCCCTTCTCCTGTTTGTGGTTGGCCATCTTCTCCCTGTGTGTTGACATGGTCTTCACTCTGTGTCTGTGTTTGAATCTCCTCTTCTTTTATGGACACTGGTCATGTTTGATTACAGTTCACTCTAATGACCTCATTTTAATTTAATTACTACTTTAAAGGCCCTATTTAAAGGCCCTATCTCCAAATATAGCCACATTTTGAGGTAATAGCAGTTAGGACTTCAACATATGAATTTTGGGGAGACACAGTTCATCTCATAACACACATACATATTTATGTATACAGACCCAATACACATACATACACAAGATCGTGAATTTGGTTTGGTTAATCTCCAATATTTCATTCTATAGAGTTTTTAAATTGATGGAAGGAACTGTTCTCTTGGTTTAATTTCGTCATGCTTAACTCTTGGGCTAGATAAAACTGAAAACATTGATAATATTTTCTTAGTATTTGCTATGTCACAGTACTCAAATGCATGAGCTCCTTAGTCATAAGTGCTATTTTACAGCTATTTCCCTGAATCAGTCATACAACAACAACAACAACAACAACAGGAAAACCTAAACTTTATAGAGACTGAAATTACCACAACCAGAAACTTTTTTTGTGATCACTCTCCACAAAGAGGTGATCAGACTTGGAGTGATCGTGTCCCCAGATGATGCTGATTTTTTGTCCAGCACAGGGAAAAGACTAATTGCAAGGGAGGACAGAAAACTGTGGCTACCAATGATAATATGACACATATTTTTGGTTTCAAAAATTTATTTTCCAGGAAGCTAAGAGTGTAAACCAGACCCACTGCCATCAAAACCAAAAACATAACAACAACAAAAAAGAATACTTTACTGTTTACTTCAGGAAATTGCTGTAAACCAATTTATCCTGGCAAACAGTTTGCTCCTCCGGGCAAAATAGCTCTTCTCTCCAGAAAATAGAACGATCACTAGTGCAAAGAGTGCACATGTCATATAAGATTTTACTCATCAAAACCCTCACCTTGCTATGCCCACCAATTCTAAACTGTTATGTCACAAACTATGCTCAATACCATTCAATTTCTTGTATTGAACCTTGAACTTGGTTTTCCAAACTTTGTAGGTATCTTTTCTTGATCTCCTTCTTCTGAGATGCAGTTAAGATTCTGTCAAAGTGGTGTTGTCCCTTACAGTCAAAATGCTAATAAATAGAGCTTTGTCCTAATAACAGAATTTTTATGGTCTTTTGGGGAATATAACAGTTGATATATTTTACACCCGAACAATAAATAATGTGTTAATGTTATTAAGAATAATCCTGTAGATATATGAGTATTTACATTTGATTTTGAAAATTTTATTTTCATTTTCTGAAAATTAACTATTGTATTCCAAATAATTAAAAATAAGTTAAAAAAAAACATGCAGTGCTTATATTTTGATAGTTCAATACTTAATCAATTCAATTCTTTGATATATCAATTTTAAAAATTGGTTCAATGATGAAATTTGATGCAATAAGGAAGTTCCAGACACTGTAGCTTGACAATCTTACAATTTTCTTTTCCCTTTTTATTTCCTGCCAATGTTATCTTCTCATTATAAAGGCTGAATGTCAACTTATCACTTTCCAGCCTCTCTTGCAGTAAGGCTAGACCACAGTTCTAGCCAAAAAGTTAAAGCAGAACTGTGTATGTGTGTAAAATCAGTACATATACACACACATGGCATCTGATATTCTCCTTGATAGAACAGGTAGTGCTTTGAGGGTAGAAGCTTAACTTCCTTTCTTCTTTGGACACTGATATTTGAGGATGTTATGCAAAGAAATTCAATATTAATCTTACAGTCATGAAGCCAAGGCCTAAAAACACAAGTGGTTTACTAAGAATGATGGTATAGAAGGACTCTGGATCTTGGTGAAATTGAGACATTGAACTGTCTTTGGAAATACCTAGCTTTTGACTTCCTCTTAGTTCTAATAATTATTTATTTAGTTATTTGTGAATAGATTATGCCATAGTTGCAGCCAATCACATTTCTAATTTAAATGTGGTCCCCAGTATTTAGTTTGAGTAACAGGTTATTTGCTAAAATATTTTTTGAATATGAGATAATAACCTACAAGAAATCAACATTGTATGCCCTCAAAGAGATATGTGAAAAATTAACACCTTTTAAAATCAATTTGTCAAATATAAAAGAATAGAATTTTCACAGTAAGTCAAATTTAAACGTCATATACTATAGTAAGTTTTCCAATGAAAATCATTTTGTCACACACCTGTGTACATGTCTAAGGCTTCAATAAAGCTTAGTGATGGTGAGAAATAGTAATAAGGCCATTTGCTTTTTGAACACTTATCACATTTTTCTTATACAACTCAAAACAAACATAAAATTTAAATAAAAATCCTGTGATTTTAAATAAATAAATAAATAAATAAATAAATAAATAAATTTCCTTGTAAAAAGTTAAAATGATAACAAATGTCTAATTTCTTGTGTGAGTTTCCTATGAAAATGATCAAGACAGAAATAAAGAATAGCCTATAATAACACTTAGAACTAAATAATGAATCTATTCACAGGTTTAATACTTCAAAAATATTCTCATGTGTTGTGATTATGGGACAATGAGCATTATTTTATCAATTAATGCACTATGGGTAGACCCATAATTTCCCATCAGAAACAGTGTTAAATGCACTGAAACATTCTTAGCACATGTTTCAGTTCTCTGTGAACATTTTTTTTTTCATTTTTGTTCTCTTCTATATATTTGAGCAGATCTGGGACTCTCACCTTTATGAAGGCAGACAAAATGGTTTTTGCTTACAACTGTGTCCTTCAAATAGAGGAAAGCATCTGATACATTTTCAGAAATGATAGCAGTGGGAGCAGTCAATCATAACTCCATGACTCCATTTAGGGCAGGTTGAATGGTCAGGTCTATGTCTATTGGTTATTTACAGCATTATACACTGAGCCATACTGAATAATTTTCATTAAGTTATAAGAAAAATATTTAGACAAAATTTCACTATGGACTTTGGAAGTTTTATAATTTTGCAATAATGTGAAATTTAAATGTGTACATGGATCTAAGTGAAACTAACTTGAACATTTGTTTAATAGTCATAATTTGTATTTTTAATCTTTTTCATTGAACAGAAAAACATTTTTAATGTATGTAATCATTGGGGATACTTCAAGCTGAATAAAAGGACACTGTATAAGAGATTTTTGTCTTTTGTTTTTTCTTAACAATTATTCAATGTATTTTAAGCAGATTCTCCTTTTTATTTGGCCTCCATATGCGTGAGACACATTGGACCGCTGCTCACTTTTTCTGATAATGTATTTGGTTTTGAAATCTTGACTTCTTGGCAGGTGTAATCCTAGAAGGCAAAATGAGCAGACTACAAAGATGTCAGGGGTGAATACAGCAGAAAAAATATTTTATGATCATTTCTCACATAAGTCTAACATAGCACTCATATAATCTGAAAGAAATCAATGAGACACAAACAAAAGTAGTGATGTTTATGCAAAAGGACTTGCATTAAATTCTGAACAGTTAAGTAGAATTAAATCAATAGATTTTTAAAATATATTATTAGAAAGGTAAGTGAGTTAATTTTTTAATGTTATAGTTTTTGTTCCTGGTATTTACATCTCCATGTGATACTTGTATCACACTTTCTGAAAACTTGAGCACCTAGACCCTGATGACAGAAATGTTTGTGGAAAGAGCAGACCATTACAATTTTTCAGACTACACATTTTAAAATGCACTTTTGAAATTTTTGGCATAGATAATAGCTTAACTTGAGAGTATCCAGAGTCAAGGTAGAAACCATAATAATACATTTGGTGAAATGCGCTGTGATATTAGAAGATTTCTGCTGTATGTGAAATAAAGGGAGCAGATCTGAGAGGATGCAATTCATTAGAAGTTTTATCCTCAACCAGGCTAGGCCCTGGGATATGCAACAGAAACTTTGAGATAATGGGGATTTGAGAACACAAGGGAAATATCTTCTCACCTCTCAGGTGCCGAAAATGTGACCAGTCTTTCTGGAGTTGCATCACATTGCTCTAGCATGGTGACCCCAGAAGAACAAAAATGGTAGCATGTGGTTTCTAGATCGAAAAGTCTTCATAACAACAAATAATGGATTTGAAAGACTCCCAAAGACAGCTTGTTCTTGATGCAGGGGCACTATACAAGCCTGCAGCACTCCTTACATGCCACCTCTAGGTGCCATCACAGGGAAAAGGAAGAATAAAGGACAATTCTCTAGTAACAGATTTTAAAGATGAAATTATTAGTAAATTTCAGAAATTACTGAGTTTACCTGAAAATATCTAGGTTCAGTTTTTTGTAATCACATAAAATGGGGGTTTGAAATACAGACTACTTTCAGTTATAAAGATATTTTTTAAATATCATTGTATTGAGAAAAAATGTGATAAAACCTAAATTTTCAAAAGCGAATTTTTCAGAGAAAAAATACATGAATTATAAAGATGTTAGTAAAATTTCAGTAATACACACAAGAATGCAGAAGTTACTATTAATTTCTTCATAATTCACAGAGAATCAGGATACTCTTTCACCTTGATGATGATTTGAGAAAGTCTAAACATAAATTTAATACTTAAACATCAGTCCTCACAAAAGTAAAAATAGCATGTATGTTATGCAATTACAAGGATAAAAAAATCCAAGAAAACATTGTACACAGGGAAAAACATGCATTGAATAGCAAAGAGGTTCAAAATATTTTACTAAATAAAATACAAAAGAAGAAATGTGTTAGCTTTGACAAAAAATGTAAACAGTTAAACTTTATGCAACAACAAAAAGTTCCTTGGAATGGGTCCCCAAGCAAAATTCATCTATATGATGTGTATAGGGCTACATTTAAAATGACACAGAAAGCTAAAATGCAAAGAATTCATAAAGTATATCCCAAATGAAAAATAAACAACTTCAAATGCAAGTATTAATATATTCTTATGAGGCAAAATATTGTACAATTCAAAGTAGAAAACATTAAATTGAAAAAAGATGGCTATTTGTATTTATAAACAGTACAGTCCACAAGCAAGCTATATCTCTTATGAAACAATGAGCTACAATACAAAATATAAGAGACTATCAAAATGCATAAAGGGAAAGAGAAATGCTGGAGAACAGAGGTGGCAGAAACTTTATTTTACTAAGAAATTTTACCTAGGGTTTTTTTTATAGCTCATTGAAGTAAAATCGAAATAAGTATCAGTGAAAATGTTTAAATGATCATTTCATAAATGAATTACAGTAAATTAAAAACACATCAAGAGAAATTGACAATATCTTTCTGAAAAGGTGAAAAATTACTAATAAAAGTTAAAAGAATTCAACATAATATGATAAATATTTCTGTCGTGACATGCACAGTAAACAAATCGGATGATAGGTCTACTACACAGTTCAAAGTTCGAGGGAGTGAAATCTGAGCTGCATCCAGCCAAGGGGACAGAATTCAAAGGAGAACCCAAAGGGTAGAGGGAGGGTAAGAACCTACAGGGAGTGAAATGGCCTGGGAAAACCACAAAGACAGAAGAGGGCAGGTTTTAGTGTGGCTGGGACATTGGTGCATGATGGGAAGTCAGAAGAGATCAAGTCTGAACACATTATCAAAGCCAATTTTTTTCTATGATGGGTTTAATTCTGAAGGATCTTTAATAATTTAAAATATTGTTTCTATCAAAATAATACATATGCCAAGTTTTAAAAGTAAAATTCTTACTCTAAGTGTTATAAAAGTATGGTAGTGGACCTTAATTCCACCCAGATGCCTCTACTTTTTGGGTTTCTTTTAGTATTTATCTTCATATTTCTAAAATATATGTATATGCAAGTAGTTCTTTTAAAAAAATTTTATCTGATTTTTGTCACATTTCAAAAATATTTCACTAAATTTGAGATGCATATTCCCCCACCTTATCTTAGAGAAGTTGCAAATCTTTTGAATAAAGTCAGGCAGTGTTTCCACATAAAGCAAATTAAAGCCAATGTGATAAACTAGGAAAACTATGTCAGTATTGTTTTGTTTGATTTTTGCTGCAGGACAATAATTACATTGGCATTTCACAGTAAAATCCTATATAAATTTGTGAGTATGTTGCATCTAATAATGAATTTCTGTGTGAAAAAATCTAAATTGTCCATTCTGTGTTGATTTATTTGAAATTTACTTTGGTTTCATGGCTTACATAAAATGTTAAGTTTTTGGGATTAGGTTGCACAGTGGGTTTCAGAAGAGTTTCAATAATTTGTCTATGTGGTTCACAATATTTGTTAAAAGTTTATTAAGATTTAAAAATAGGTTTAGAAATGAATGTCCTCTAATGTAAAATGAAATGTATCTTTTACCCTCTCTTCTTCATATATACAACTTTATGTTCCATTATTCTAATATACCTACACCACAGTTTTTGATGAAACAGTAATTTAAAAAGTGTGTGTGTTTTTTATAGCTGAAATGTATACCATGTACTGTGATGATTTCCTTTTAACTTTACATATTGGATTTTAATATAGTCAATAACACTTTGTTTTTCATTTGCTTAGCTTTCTATCCATTTTATCGATAATTTATTCCCAAATTCTCTAATAGAATTGAAAATAAGTCTTAGAAATAGTCATTAGACATTCTATCCATTTAATGCTCTTTTAGCATAAAGCACTGCCAGAACACTTTGTTCTCCTTCTCTGCTGGACTGTTTGTTCTTTAGCTCATTTCTTCTCTGCCGTCCTATAAATCTCTTTCTTTTTTTTTTTTTTTTGACTAGTATCTCTATTGTTTTTCGAACTCCTGTTTTCTCTGTACTGATTTTCTCCCTCATTTTGGTCAGTACATTTACCATTAGCTTTCTGAAGAAAATTTCTGAGTTATGAATTGTTTAGCCTCTGTTTGGCTTTATCTTTTAAGTGTTTAGGTTTTTAGCTTTTCCTGAGCTATTAAACCATATGTTCTTAGGCCATTTACTTTCTTGTCTGCTATTTTTTTTCCATTCCCTTTGTCCTAGTGACTTAATTTTTGTTTTAGACTTTTACTATTCATTTAAAGATTTTTTAAAAGGCAGATCCCTGTCCTCTGGCATTCATGCCATTGTGTAATCACTTCCCCTTGAAGGTAGTCTGGACCTAGTCACTCACAACTAATGAATAGTATATGACAAGCCTAATAGGATTTTACCTCTGAGATTAAGTTACAAAAAGACCGTGACTTTGGTGATATGTTCTCTCTCTCCTGCTCTTTCTCATTCTTGCTCTCTCACTAGCTCTGAGGGAGTAAATTTCCATATCACGAGTTGTCCTATACAGGAGCTCATGTGGCAGGGAGCAAGGGGAGACCTCTGAACAATAGTCATCAAGGAATTATAGGCCCTCAGCCCAATAGGCTGGGAGGAACTGAGGTCTGCCAAAGAAATGAGCTTAGAAGAAGAGACTCCCGCATTCAAGTCTTCAGATGAGCTTGCACCCATGCTGACACCTTAATTGTAGCCTTGTAGAAACCCTGAAGAAAAGTTACCTTGATAAACCACCGTGAAGTTTCTGACTACTATAGGTTGAATTTTGTGTCCTCCTCTAAAATTCATGTTAAAATCCTACTCCCCAGATTGTGATATTAGGAGGTGGGGGGCTTTGGGAGATGAGTAGATTGTGGGAGCAGAGCCATCATGAATGGAATTAGTGGCCTTGTGTGATAAAATATGCTGAAGGAGACCTCCTTCCCTTCTGTCTTCCACGAGGTTATATCACAGCCAAAAGCTGTGTGTCAGGCTGTAGACTCTCACTAGTTTGAGAATCTGCTGGTGTCTTGATCTTGGACTTCTTGGTTTCCGGAATAGTGAAATATAAATTTCTGTTGTTTGTAAGCCATTCAGTTTATTTATTTTTGTTAGAGCAGCCTGAATAGACTAAGATTCTGACTCATAGTAACCATGAGGTAATAAATGCTTGCTGTTTCAGGATGATGAACTGGGGCTATTCATTGCATAGTAATAGGTAAATAATGTAGAGAGATTTAAGGAAAGCATGAAGACTTTCACATGTATTCAGTTTGTCACATTGGAGTAGAAACATGAAAGCTCTTTATTAGAAGTTGCCATTTAATTTTTAAAGAGAAAGTAAAATGATGATTGTTTTTAAGAGTTACTATTTGGAAACCTCATAGGGAAGATCCTGGAGAAAGCAAGGCTGAAAGAAAGGAGCTACTGAATTCAGCAGATAAGAAATGAAGAGTGCCAGTAACCAGAGAGATTTAGATGTAATGAGTAAGACCAAAATCAGTACAGAACAAAGTCTGAATCCTGACCTTACTATTTACTAGATACACAAAATTGCTTTACCTCTTATATCCTCAGTTTTATCATATATAAAATGGGAAGGGAATACTGTTTTGCCTGACAGGATTATTGTGAGATCAAAGCAGAGAATAGATGTGAAATGTCTCAGCATAACGCCTTGTACAAAGTGAGTGCTCAGTAAGAGAGTGGCATTGTTCATGGATATTCTCATCTATCCCCATTCTAGCCTTACTGCTCCCTATTCCTACTGTTCAGATATTATGTACTCATGGCTAATATGAAATCAAATTCAAACTGGATATGGAAATTCGGAACTCTGAGGAAAAGTTTGAAGAAGGTATAATTCTGTTGCTTTACATGTCTTTACTTAATTCAATTTAAAACCTCTCTCAAAGGGAAGAAAATACAACACTAACAGAAAGACTTGCTTGCCTACCTTATCCTTTGCTGATAATTAACCACTCTGTTTCCTTCTGCTCAAGCTAATTGTGTGTTATTTAGGAAGCCTTTGAAGATAGGCAGGGTTTGGGAACTTTTAACCCACCTCCAAATGAGTTTATAGCCTGTGATCAGTGTTTGTTATTAGACAGATATCTTTGTCATTTTGCTGTTTTCTCAGAGAAAATAATAAGAGCAATTGGGAGGCACCTGGAGCTCTTTGACAGCTCTTAGAGAAACTAGCGGGATTTATTTAGGGAAGGATTACTAATTCTGTACTTAAGAGAAGGAGTACATATAGTGGGACTGAGCCTTTGCAGCAATTCAGAGTGGAGAGGGAACTTATTGTGGAGAGACCAGCTGAGTTAGCTTCAAGATGATTCCTCCCTTATCCAGAGAAAAAGGGGAGAAAGAGAACAGTTTAGTTGTATACGGGGCAAACATGTGTGTGTTTCTAAATTTAATTGACCCCAATATGACCCTAGTAGTGTTGATTGCCATCTTTAATACATACAAGTGAGGATGCTGAGGATTTCAGACACCATCTTTGCTCAGTGTCACATAGCTAGTAAATAATGCAATTCAAACTCAAGCCCCTGCTTCTAAAATTGGTACTCCTTCTTTAGTAGGTGGACAGGCATAAGCAGAGGAGGAATGAACGCTAGGCCAGGTGCCGAGGGTCACCAGGATACAGAGGCATGGGTGCTTAGAAATGGGTAAAACTATAAACCCTTGCACAACCACTTTCTTAAACATTAACCCATGGAGACGACATATAGGTTTTAGCTGTGTGTTCAGCTCCTGCCCCAGAAAAACAGCAAAACCGGACAAGGATGCCATGGCTGACATCAGGACCGATTTCAATGACTAATGACTGATTGCCCTGGTGCTGACCAGTCAGTGGAGAACAAGACCCTGAGGCTATACATGTGGAAAACTGATAAATATTCAATTGAGATTCTCCTCTGAGACCTCCAGATGAAGGCCTTTAGGATGGAGGGCCCAGTGTGTCTCTGTCTAAGGAACACACCCCACCCTTTCCCTCACCCGTTTCCCCCAGGTATGTTTTTCTTGTCTCTCTCTTCCTCCTAAGCTCCAAGACCTCTGCTTTTGCCTGTGTAACTTGTTTCCAGAGCCCATTTCTCTTATGGCTCACTTCTACCTCTGTGACTTTCTAAATAAACTTTCTTTGATACTTTGAGTCTTGGCTCTGAACCCTTTTTTAGCCAGAACTCAAGTACCAAAGTCTTTCTCCACTGGTCTAATACCAGGTGTTATTTTGCCACCAACATTTCTACTACAACAGTGATTCTTTGAGTGTGGTCTTCTGCCCAGCAACATCGATATCACATTTTAAAAAGTGAATTCTTAGGCTCCAATCCAAATCTTTTGTATCAGAATCTCTGGGAATGAGGCCCAGCAACATGTATTAACAAGTCTCCAGGTGATTTTGATGCACACAAAAGAGTAAAACCCCACCCCCTTCTTTGTACTACATCATGTCTCTTTCCATATGATATTACATAAGCATTTGAAATTTAGAGAGGAAATGGGTATTAAAGTTGGGAAGTTTCAACTTGGTGTTTATTGTTCTGATGACACTTCCCTGAAGGTATGGCACTCACAGGCTAGATCAAGAAGGACACTAAAGGGTGTCCTTTACATTTAATATCTATGTGTGAATATGAAAAAAGGTTAGCTATGGAAAATAACCTCACAGAGTGATCTGATCATAAGTTCCTATTTGGGCAGGACATGGTGGGTAGTCTTGCCCAAGACATTTTTATTATATTACTATAAATTCTTCATTAAAAGGTTTATTTTTACACTAAGTAAGCCCTGTTCATTGTAGCTGTGCATCCGGATTAATACACCTTTGAAGTAAGCCATAGGCACCCTCAGGAGAGCACATTATCTTTTTCACTACTCTGTAATCCAAACCCTGCCTGCTTTTCTCCACCCTCCTTATAATCTCCCTTAGTTTCAAATGCATAAAACAAGCTGCAAAACTGTTGTTCTGCAGAGCATTTGAGATCTTGCTCCCTGGCACATACATCAGTGTGTCTCAAAAAAAAAAAAACTCTTAAAAAATTTTCTGCAGGCTTGGATATTTCTTATGTTGACATGTGAAGCCATCAGATAACTGAGATTGAAAGAATCCGTTTAGTTAGGGATCCCAGCAGAGGAGCACATGGGTGGAGAGAAAGTGTGGATAATGTCACTAGGGAGAGCATGAGATGGTTCAGGGAGAGTTTAACAGTGGGGGATTGTAACTGTAGAAAATTGTAACCCACCCACCATTCTTTTGACATTTTTTCTATAAATGCTGACTCTGACTACTGTGTAGTTTGTAGATAAACAGCAAACTGTTTGTGTAAGAATCCTAAAAACTAACTTAAAAAATGTACAAACTCTGACCTTCAGTCATCCCAGCTCTGGGAGATTTGCTGACCTTCAACTATAAAATCAGGATAATGTAAAACCAAGGTGATGAAAACCAGGATACTCATGCCAGACCATCACTTGACCAAGTTCGAGGTCCTTATCAGAATGGACTGTGCTGGTCTGCACATAGAGAACTTTTCCACACCTTTCCATTGATCTGTTCTGCTGTCTTTGTCTATCCTTAAAAAAACCTCTGCTCACAGTGAGATATTAATATGGACTTTGAGATCAGACTCCCCCATATTCTTGAGATGCCAACACTTGAATAAACCCCTTTCCTCCTTACCGGCACCTGCCTTACCAGTCTGGCTTTTGCTGCAGCAGGCAGTGGAACCTGCATTTGGTTATAAGACCACACTCAGCAGAGGGTATTTTAGTTGACCATGAGGGAATTGTTGATTCTAATGCTCATTAGGAAAGAATTATTTGGGGACAACTTTAGAAAATATTTGGTATAGGGTATTGTGTTAGCTATGATTTGCCTGATGCAAAACAGCATTTCTTTACCCTTTTATTAATTTTTAAGGGAATTTTCTTCCAATCTACTATGGCCAACCTCTTCCAAGTTGGGCTACAGATGCCAGCCTACTACACTATTAAAACTACTTGTTGCACATGTATTGAAGGTCTATAGTAGGCTAGGCAGTAAACAAACAGTATAAATTTCCTAGTTGATAATCTAATCTAAAAGAAGAAAGACACACATGTGACAAAAATCTAATTTTTTTGACCTAGAATCTTAGATTAATGCAGGAGGGTAAAATTTAGCTTTTTGTTGATGCATACTAATTCTAGACTGTAAGCTAAAGAGTTAGCAATTAAATTGTTATGTATCACAAATCAATTAAAAATAAATATGGTAAGCAGATGTGACATTATAACTAGAGGAAACAGAAGCAAAAATAGATCATTTTACTTAAACAAATGAACAGATGCATAAAAGAAAACAAAATGAGCAAAACAAACACTTGGAATAAAAATTTTTACATTAAAAAATGAAGTAAAAAGGAATCATCACCCTAAATTGGGATATCTGGGGTGGTAGAGTGTTGTCCCTTTGTTTTCTTGGCAAATATAATTTCATAGTCATCCGTGATCAGCATAAAGACTTTTACGTTTCCAACTGCAGGTTTCTCCCCAGTTTAGATCTCACTTGTGCCAAAATGTCAGGGAGTATTGCCACTCATTCTAGGTTTCTGGACATTTAATATTCAAGATGTCAAGTAAATGTAGCAAAGCTCACAGTATGACCCTTGTGGCCATGCCCATGGCTCCCACACTTGCCAGAATTAATTTGGCGATGGTGTGTGGGTTCTCACCAAACCTAGGTCTGGGCCTTGTTTGGACCAGTTTTCTGTGTACCCGGTTGATTCAGAATCGCCTTCTTATCATTAGTTTATTATACTAGGAAAATACAGAAACACATTTAAAAAAATTAAAAACATGTAGGGAAAGCACTCTTATGGGTTTTCCATAAATGGAGTTATAGAGTGACAGAGTTCAATCAGCTCCCCTTTAACTTCCTCTTCCATCTTCAGGCAACCTGTGTATTGTCAGGTCTCCCAGGCAATTCTGATGTATAATAAAGTGTGAGAACACATGGACAGACATACCCTATTCAAATATGTACCCTTTATTCTGTAATAGCAATATTGAATTTTCACATCTGGCTTATATCTCTAGCAAAATGACATTTTTGTAGAGAAATTTTATAGTATATGATACCTGACTATCAGGCAGTGCAATATAGCAGAAAAAGTACTGAGTTTATAGTAAAAGATACAATTTTGAATCCTGCCTGGGTCATGAACTACCTTTGCTACACTAGAAAAATCATTTAATATTTTTTACACTCAGTTGTCCTGGTTGCAAAGTAGGATGCTAATTATTTCTAACTCACAGAGTTGTGTTACTAACAAAAAATATGTATGTTAAACTGTTCATTTTTGAGCACCTGTTATGTGTTTGGTACGATGCTAGAATCTAGAGATCAAGTGAACAAGACATAGCCTTTTCCCTTAAGAAATAATAGGCAATTCCAATAGCGTTACTGCTGTGGGGTAATCTAAGCACATAGCTCATTTTGTGTGCATATTTGTGGTCAACAATTAGGGATGACTTCCCAGAGAGGTGTTGTATTGAGAGAAAGATGCAACTAAAGCAGGAAGAAAAATTCTATAATGGAGCTGAGTGGTGGGTGGGGCATTCTGAGTAGAATAACACACAAAACATGGAGGCAAGAAAGAGCATTAAGCATTAAGGTACTACAAGGAGTTGATGTGTTAGTTGAAGCAAAGGTGGGATTTTGAGAGATTATGAGTGTGTAAACAACAACCAAAGCAGTAAAGGCTCTATAAACCATACCCTGTCTCCACAGAGCCTGTGGAATATGAAGAATTTTAAAGGAACATTGGCACAATTAATTCCACATTTTGTAAAGGTCACTTGGCTGCATTACATAAAGTGGGCAGAGATTCTATTTAGGTAGTTGTTATGATAATCTAAGCAAGAGATAATAATGGCTGAACTAAGACAACGTATTGGACAAAATAAAATGTAGAGATTTGAGGGTTTAATGAGATAACCTCAATGGCATTTGGCAACTAATTGGATGTGGCTGGAATAAATGTATTAATTTTTCCAGACCTCGTCAGCCTATAGTTACAAAATTGTTTTTAATAGCCAGATTATCATAGGTTGAGGGTTCAATGGTCAAATTGCTAACAAGTCATCCTGTTCTAAAGGTCTTTTTCCTCCAGGGGGTTTTCCAGGCTGCTGCTGCTTGTGTGCTCAAGGTCAAGTCCTGGAAATTCTTCTGCTCTGTCCCTCCGCCAATCCACCCTATGACTGCCTGTTTTGTAGCCCATTCTGCAGTCTCCAGTCTTTTAACACACAGGTCCTCTGCTGGATTGGTGGCTGCTATCACCTTCCTGGCTGTAAGGAGAACCCTCTGTTCTACCAGTCATATATCTGCTGCTGTAAGGGGGGCATGGGAGAGCATATAATTTGGGGATCCTATTTCTCTAAAGCACAGCTGAGACCAGGCCATAACTTTTAACGGTATTTTCAAAAGGTCCAGGGAACTAGGTTCCAGTGAAATATAACACAGAAATTAATATACAACAATTTGTGGATTGCATATCATTCTAAAGTTCCTTATCCTGCCTCATTGCCCACTATTCTTGGTGTGGTCAGGAGTATCTGAACCCCCACAATGAAATTTTCCAAGATCATCACACCTTAAATTAAGACTAAATCTCCCTTCAGCTTTGGAGAGCAAAAGAAGATTTTTCTCTCACTCCAAATTAAGGTTTGCATCTTTTTTTTAAACATTTTTTTATTTTTGTGCAAGTACAGTTTTCCACCTTTCCCCCCCACCCCTACCCACATTAGCCCTCCCCAACTCCCTTGTTTCCACCACCCCTTCCATGTTATTGTCCATGTGTCCTTTATACTTGTTCCTGCAAACCCTTCACCCTTTTCCCCTATAATTCCCTCCCCCCTCCCCTCTGGTCACTGTCAGCCTGTTCTCAATTTCAATGTCTTTGGTTATATTTTGCTTGCTTGTTTGTTTTGTTGATTAGGTTCCTATTAACGGTGAGATCATATGGTATTTGTCTTTCACCACCTGGCTTATTTCACTCAGCACAGTGCTCTCCAGTTCCATCCATGCTGTTGCAAAGGGTGGGAGCTCCTTCTTTCTTTCTGCTGCATAGAACTCCATTTTATAAATGTACCATAGTTTTTTTTTTTTTAGAGTTTACTTTTTAAAAAAATATATATTTTATTATTATTTATTTTTTATTTTAGTTTTACTTTTTTAGAGAGGGGAAGGAAGGGAGAAAAAGGGAGAGAAACATCGATGTATGAGTCGGTTGCCCTCTCACATGCCCCCAACAAGGGACCTGGCCCACAACCCAGGTATGTGCCCTGATTGGGAATTGAACCAGTGACCTTTTGGTTCACAGGCCAGCACTCAATCCACTGAGCCACACCAGCCAGAGCTATACCATAGTTTTTTGATCTATTCATTTACTGCTGGGCACTTAGGTTGCTTCCAGCACTTGGTGAGAATGGCCATCATAAACAAAACAACAAACAAGTGTTGGAGAATTTGTGGAGAAAAGCAAACCCTAGTGCACTATTGGTGGGATTGGAGACTGGTGCAACCACTATGGAAAACAGTACAGAATTTCCTCAGAAAACTAAAAATGGAACTGCCTTTTGACCTGGCAATTCCACTGCTAAGATTATATCCTAAAAACCCTGAAACACCAGTCCAAAAGAACCTGTGCACTCCCATGTTCATAGCAGCACAGTTTACAAGGTTTGCATCTTGGGTTCTGATTTCTTTCTGGAATCTGAATGATAAAGAGCATGTCCATTTTCCTTCAGGAGAAACCTTATCACTATTCATACTTTTATGATCTGTTTCTATGGCCTTAACAAAGCAACATAACATAATAGTACAGCATGAGTATAAATAGTAACATACATAGAACATGAGTAATCTTATCCTGTGGGCTGATAATACATAGTTTAATTTCCTTTCTGTCTTGTTTCACCAATGATTTCAGAACCTTGGGGTTAAACTCACTCATAATAACCTTGTTGCTTATATGCATACGTGTTTTTGTTAGCTGTAATACATTATATGAATATAAATGATATTATTTTTATGCAAAACACACAAAATCTTAATTATTTAGTCTAATTCAGTGAATATTGAAGAAACATTGTTCCTTATTCAGAATATGATGATATAAAACCTTATGCTTTACAGAGTTTGATTTTACAAGACACCAGAAATAACAGTAGGTGGAACACAATCTGTTTATGAGAGCTTGCCTCACCAAGTCACTAAAATACTAAGCAGATATGATTTTTCACTAGAATTTATCTGATAATAAATTTTTAGTAAGGTGAAATGAAAAGGAAATTATATTTTATAATACTCTTATCAGGCTCACTCTTATGTCTTTTTTTCCCTTCTTTTAGAGAAGGATCATCACTCTTTTCCTGAAGTTATAAAGAATTTTTACCTTGTACATCAATTTTTATCAAAATTAGCCTGAAGAGCACCCTTATATATCATGATCTTAGAATCTGTACAATATAAGTTATATGACAAACATTTCTAGCTTCTGGAAATGAAGATTTGAGCTAAATAGAACTAATCCAGGCAGATAAGAATATTCATGAAAAACACTCAGATGAAAGAATAATTTTTAAATAAAGATAATAAACAATTGAAAATGAATCTTAAGGGAGGCTCTGGGGTAAAAAAAAAGAATCCCTTGATTTTAGGCTCAAATGAGAAAATATTATTCATAGAGCTTACAGAGCATTGGAGATATGGGAGTGCTCATCCCTATCATAAAACCATCCACCCCAACCAGGCCCATTTCTGCCAAAAATTAGGTAATTGACTCTCTACTTTGAAGACCCACTCGGCCATACCTTCCCAGTAAGCGTAGACCCTTCTTTCCAGGATTTCTCTTATTAATTCTCAACCCACTTAAATTATTTCTGTCTTATTAACAGGCTACTTCTTCTGGCCCCTCTGTGATCTGTGTCTATATTTAGTCACTCTGGGGCCTCTACTTCTGTTGCTGGTTAAAGGCAGTAAGTGGTGGTGGTGGTGGGGGGGGGGGGGTTGAAAATGATTCTCTGACCATGGACTGGATTCAGAATTCAGAGTAGAGTAAAAAAAGGATCAAAGTTTTCTCATTGTCTAGAATATTGCTGCTCTCAATTTGCCTGTAGGACGTGAAAATGATGTCTTTCTCCTTCTGTTGCCCAAGAAGAGGGCAGCGGACTAAATATGGACCACTGTCTCCTGCCCTGGAAGAAGCTGTCAGGATTTACCACCCCCTCGCTTCATAGCAGATAAAAATGAACTCACTTCAACCACAGCTTACTGCAGAGCAGGGAGTTTCTAGCTCCCCTCACACTTAGCTAGCTAGGTTTACATTAGCTGTCTATGGGAAACTGTCATTTATTGCTTTGCTTTATACATTGGCTATTTTATACATCATCCTTTGAACGTACTCATCTTATTGCAGTGGTTATAGATTTCTACTTGTTTTTCTCCCTTAAGATACATTGATTTCATTCAAAGCCCAGACTTTGTTCCTTTAATATGTTCTACCAAAGAGGGCTTGCACCAGGCAAATGTTGAGAAAGAAAATGTTCCATCTCAATCAGTGTTCCAGAGAACCTACACGCTGGTTTCTAGACTCATTACCCTCTTCCACCCTTACTATCTGTTGCATATGCCATGATTATTGCCCAGTTTTGAGGTGGCATAAAATCTCCTGTTGAAGCTGAATAGTGAGAAGCTAGGGAAATTCCTTGACAAGTGGAAAAAGGAAAACTGAGACAAAGTAATCAAACAAGGCCAAACAATTTGAGCAATTTGCAGCCAGCTAATGAATTACAAGATTTTATCTTCTCTAGCCAAGGACACTTAGGCGCAAATGGCTTACACTTTCTATACTGTTCTGGGGCAGACTGGCCTTGGTCCTGGTCCCTCTTCAATAACATTCTTTAAAAATAAAACTTGCCAGAAAAATAATCTTGATCCATTTATACACACATTTTGATGAATCAACATACTGAAGGACACATCTGAAAAGCTAATGAATACTGTTAAGATGCTCTCTTTAGACATCCCTGAGGATTCTGGCCAAAGGCCAAAGAAAAATAAAAAGATTCAAGACAAATAATCAGCTGCACACACTCCCTCCCAGGAGCATGCCTGCATTTTTCCTTTCCCTCAGTTCTTCCCCCACAAGCATGCATCTCCTAAACTCTGAGACCCCAAGATACTTGCAACCCAGGAAACAGTGGGCAGTGGCAACTAATCCCAGGCTTAAGCCTTTGAACCTGTCTCCAAGTCCTCCTTTTTCTATTTCTCTCTCTAGTTAATTCTTCAACTTTAAGCCCTTCCTTTGTTTTATTGTCTCTAGCTTTAGTGAACATACTCCCAAAATCACATGGATTACTGTTGTAAAATCTTTCTTAATGAAGAACCCACACACTACCCGCAGGCTTCAGGCAGACCCACTCTGGGCCCAGACCCAGTCGGGTGACACTGTGGGCTAGTGTGTAAATACATAAAGATATTTCTGTACACAGCCTTATTATGTTATGGTTCCTGGTTATGGTTCCAGACTTTACATTACCTATCAGCAAGAATTTTAACTGTTCTTATATGAAACATGGATCTTGCATTTGTCTGCTGAAACTGTATTGTGAGAATAAACAATCTTCTCACAGCTTCTGAGTCTGCATCTGTATGTCATAGACTTCTTTTCTGTTACATGTATAACCAAGAGCACATGTATTTTCTGGCGCATCTCCTGTATATTTTTCTGGTTAAAAGAACATCTTTCTCCATATTATCAGTCAAGACTAAATGTTGTACATGACACAATCCCAATCAAAATGGGTTTACACAAAATTAAATTTATTGGATCCCATAACTAAGAAGTCCAATTGCTTCACTATTCAAACCATGTCATTAAAACTTGTTTTATCTTTTGCCATTTCTCGGCTTGTTTTCATATACTTGGATCCAAATGGTAACAAGATGATTATAGAATCTTCAGTTCTTACATAAGCTTGGGCCTCACAGGAAAGGGCAGGAATATATTTTCCAGAAATGAGAGCAAAATGTTCTTTCATAGCATAAGCTCAGTTTGGGTTTATCTGTTCAATCCTTGACTATCACTGTGGCCAGGCAAATGCAATCTTCCACATTTCCAGGGCTAACTAACACAGTATTGGGAGATGGATTTGGCTCTCACAGAGGCAAATGGAATGAGAAGAAAATCAGGATGTGGTTATCAGAAAAGGCTGGGCAGCGCAGACAACAGACATCACTGTAGCCTCCCTAAACTTGGTATGTGGCAGTATGCAGAAAAGACTTGAAAAATGTAATTACCCAAGTATAAAAGATGGCACCACAGAAACTGTTTGATTTAGTGACTATTTGGAAGCTTGATAACTTGGCAGAGTATGATATTCTGGACATTAAGATTTTGAGAAAGACAGAAATGTAGTAGAAAGTTTTTGAGTATGCAATACATGTTATAATACATATTTTTTCAAAGCTCAGCTATTGTCCTAAACAAAAAACACTTTGAACATCAGGAAGTAATTTCTGAATATGAAATAACAATTATGATTATTCCAATAGTTACTTATCTTTAAATTGTACAAATCTTCTCATTTGTACTGACATAGGTAACATTTTATAATGTCATTGCCTATTAAATACAGTCTATGTATTCATTAAAAAATACCTTTGATATATCCTCTAGGGTATTGCTATGAATGATAGCTGGAAGAACATATTGTCTACATTTTATTTTATTAAAATAATATTAAAACAGTTCTAGAGGGAGCAAGTAAAATATCAATAATAAAAATATTTCACTCATAAAACTGGAGTATATGAGTTAATTCTGGAAATAAAAATCTTCTGAGAGGGAAGATGGTGGCTTTACTCTAGGCAGCATTTTTCTCGGCTTCTGTGAAGAGGGGGGAAACTCGCGGATCGGTGGAGAAACAGAGCAAGTGGGCTAGATTACCGAGTCACTTTTGAAAGCAGGACACCAAAAATTATTGCACTCACTGGAAAACCAGACAGTAAGGAGACGGCTACAGGACAAAAGGGGCCCAGGGATCAACGTGGGGTCTAGGGGTGTGCAGACCCCAGGCCCACCCGTTGCTCCGGGGTCTGCCCCAAGGCACCTGGGAGAGGGAAGTTGCTGCTCCCTCCCCCGAATACGGGGGGTGAGCAACTCCAGGGGAGAACGTGTTGCTAAAAGGAACAGATTGGCCAGTTGGACTGGGAAAAAATCGCCCAGGGACTATGAACACCCGCCCAGAGGCCTGAAAGGAGTGAGGGACACTAGCCGACAGGACCAGGGGCAGCCTGGAAGTGCCCCCGCACCCCTAGCCCGGTGGAAGTTCAGATCGGTGGAGAGTACAGAACCGGGCTACGCTCAGCTCGCGCCCCATAGGGAGGCCTGAATCGCACGCTGTGATCCCGGGAGGGACGTGGCACTTGGTGTGTTCCTACAGTGGTGGCTCAGAGATTTCCAGCCAGCCCAACCAGGGGAGCTGGGAAAGGCGCCCACACCTGGTCGGAGTGCGGTTCGGCGGGGAACACGGAGCTGGAAACGGCTTGGCGCGCACACCGTCAGGATGACTGACTCTCGCGCGATTTGATCCCAGAAGGGTCGCGGCGAGGCGCTTAGGGCGATCCTAGACCCTGAATGTCAAAAGTTTGGGGGAGGGGCATGCCCTTTTACGATCCCCAGGGAGGGCGCAGTGAATCCCAAAATGTCGCCGGTGCCTCCTGGGATCATAGAGCTGGAACCCTGCAGGACCCCGGAGTCTGGAAGAACGTGGAAGTGAGATCCGAAGAGCCAGTGTGTTCAGGAGCGCCCAGGCTACCTGACAGACCTGCTGAGGTCTGGCTGGGAGGGAGAGAGAAGCATTTCAAAGGTCCCTCAGCCAGCTGAAGCCAGCAAGATCAGAAAAACTGGTCTGGCCAGTTAAAAAACAACAAGAGGTTTTTTTTGTTGTTGTTTGTTTGTTTTTTTGGTTTTGTTTGTTTTTTCTGGCTGTTGTTGGTTGATTGATTTTATCTTGTGTTTTATGTGACATTTTATTTTTCAATTCTTATTATTTTTATCTCACCATCCCTTGTTTCTCTTCCATTCATCCTAATATTATTCTTTCTACTCCAAATTTATCTCTCCTGCACTCCATCTTCTGCTTTTCTTTCCTTTTTTTAATCTTGCAAGTTACTGTAAATTTGTATTATCTTTTTCTCACTCTTCCGACATTTTTTATTTTAATAATATTTTCCTTTCTGTATAATCTCCTTTGCTTGGCTGGTTATACTGTCATTTGATAGGTTCCCCCTGGTATCTCAGTCACAAGGTGTTGATAAGTTACTATCCTTCATCTGTGTTCCATTAATACGCCTCTCAAGGTTCTATACTCTTTATTCTTGTTATCGAGACCTCATCGATTCTGCCACAAGACTGTCACTTTACTATTACTGCTAGTAAGACCTAGTCTATACAATTGTAAATGCTTCTCAATACCCCTGCCTGATCTCAGCCCACTTTGCAATTTTCTGAACTATACTATTGTGGGGGTTGTCTCTATTCTTTTACTCACTACTCCTATATACTAATCTTTAGTCCAACCCTACCTTAGAATCTGACCTCCTACAGCCTCACAGCTTTCTAGATCCAACTAACAATCCTCTTGTCCCCAATAAGAGTCTTACCTTCTTTCCATCCTTTCTAAAACATGGATAGTGGGGTGGAGGATCACGGTTAACACTATAAGGAGCCAAAGGATAACCCATCTCTTCTCTACTGGCTGCTAAAGTAAATATCATAGTATACTGTCTTGCTGTTTTAAACCATTTTGCCTTACTCCTCCAACTGATCACAAAAAAGACTAGGGGGAAGCTGTGAGCACCAGGATACACGAAGGAGATTGCACCACTGAATCTCACAAATATTCTACCACAGAAGTTCACACCATGATTAAAGGGAATTAGAACAGATCAAATTAACAAACAAAAAGAAAAAAGAAGAAACCCACAAACAATGAGAAAACAAAGAAACAACCCCCAATTGAAGGGAAACGAGGGAGCCTCAGGAAAAATGCTAAATGAAATAGAGGCAACTCAACTATCAGATAGTGAGTTCAAAACAATGATTACCAGGAAATTCAATGAACTCACAATGAGCTTTCAGAAATTAGAGGGAAATTACATCAATCTCACTGCAAACTATATAAACATGAAAAAGGAAATAGAAACTCTCAACAAAGGTCAAGAAGAAATGAAGAATACAATTTCTGAACTGAAGAACATAGTAGAAGGAATGAAAAGCAGGCTTGATGAAGCAAAAGATCGGATTAGAGAGCTGGAGGACAAAGTAGAAAACAGCATCCACAAAGAGCAAGAAAAGGAAAAGAGGCTCAGAAAGAATGAAGAGGGATTAAGAGAAATGCAAGACAATATGAAACGTAATAATATCCGTATAATAGGGATACCAGAAGGAGAAGAAGAAAAGCAAGGGATTGAAAACCTAGCTGAACAAGTAATGAAGGAGAACTTCCCTAATTTGATGAGAGAAAAAGTCACACAAATCCAGGAAACACAGAGAGCCCCAATCAAGAGGAACCCAAAGAAACCCACCCCAAGGCACATCATAATTAAAATGGCAAAATTTCAAGACAAAGAGAGAATCTTAAAGGCAGCAAGGGAGAAACAGGATGTAACATACAAGGGAGCCCCAATAAGGCTAACAGCTGACTTCTCAATGGAAACACTTCAAGCCAGAAGAGAATGGCAAGAAATACTTCAGGTAATGAGAACCAGAGGGCTGCAACCAAGGCTACTATATCCAGCAAGGCTCTTGATCAAGATAGAAGGCCAAATAAGAAGCTTCCCAGACAAAAGAAGTCTAAAAGAATACACTTCGACCAAACCAGTTTTGCAAGAGATTCTAAAAGGACTGCTTTAAGGAAGGGAGGGAAAAGAGAGAAGAACACACGTACATAAAAGACAATGAATAAGTACCTATCAATAATAACCTTAAACGTAAATGGATTAAATGCTCCAGTCAAAAGACATAGAATAGCTGATTGGATAAGAAAAAATGACCCACATATCTGCTGTCTACAAGAGACCCACCTCAGGATAAAAGACCTACACAGGCTGAAAGTGAAGGGCTGGAAACAAACCTTCCAAGCAAATGGACAGGAAAAAAAGCCGGGGTAGCAATACTCATATCAGACAAAATAGACTTCCAAAAAAGGTCCATAAAGAGAGACTCAGAAGGCCACTTCATAATACTCAAGGGAAGAATCCATCAAGAAGACATAAATATTGTAAATATATATGCACCCAACATAGGAGCTCCCAAATATATAAAGAAAATCTTAGAGGACTTCAAGAAAGATATGGACAGCAACACAATTATAGTGGGAGATTTTAACACCCCACTATCAAAAATGGACAGGTCTTCTAAACAAAATATCAACAAAGATATTGTGGCATTGAACAATACCCTTGATGAAATGGACTTTACTGATATATACAGAACCCTCCACCCAAAAGAAGCTAAATATACATTCCTTTCAAATGTACGCGGAACATTCGCAAAGATAGACCACATGATAGGACACAAAACAAGCCTCAAGAATTTCAAGAAAATTGAAATCATACCAAGCATTTTCTCAGACCACAAGGGACTGAAGCTAGAAACCAACCCGAAGGAAAAAAAACCAAAAACACTCAAAATCATGGAGATTAAATAGCATGCTATTAAACAATGAATGGGTCAAGAATGATATTAGGGAAGAAATCAAAAGGTTTCTGGAAACAAATGAAAACGAACTCACAACAACCCAAAACTTATGGGACACAGCCAAGGAAGTCCTGAGAAGGAAGTTCATAGCGATACAGGCCCACCTAAAAAGGTTAGAAACATTCCAAACAAACAGCCTAACCCTACGTCTACAAGAACTCAAGGAACAACAACAAAGGCAGCCCAGAGCAAGCAGAAGGAAGAAAATAACCAAGATCAGAGCAGAATTAAATGACATAGAAACTAAAAGCACAATTCTAAGGATCAATGAATCCAAGCTGGTTCTTTGAAAAGATAAACAAAATCGACAAGCCTTTAAGTAGGCTCATCAAGATAAAAAGAGAGAGGATCCAAATAAACACAATCAGAAATGAAAGAGGAGAGAATACAACAGATACCACAGAAATACAAAGGATTGTAAGAAATTACTACAAAGAGCTGTATGCCAAGAAATTTGAAAACCTAGGTGAAATGGACAAATTTCTAGAAAAATATAATCTTCCAAAACTCAATGAAAAAGAAGCAGAAAGTCTGAACAGACCAATAACAACAAAAGAAATTGAAGCAGTAGTCAAAAAACTCCCAACACACAAAAGCCCAGGACCAGAAGGTTTCACAGGAGAATTCTACAAAGCATTTAAGGAAGAGCTAACCCCTATCCTTCACAGACTATTCCAAAAAATCCAAAAAGATGGGAGTCTCCCAAACTCTTTTTATGAGGCCAATATCATCCTAATTCCAAAACCAGATAAAGACACAACAAAGAAAGAAAACTTCAGGCTAATATCACTGATGAACATTGACGCCAAAATCCTCAACAAAATACTGGCAAACCACATCCAACAATACATTAAAAAGATCATACACCATGACCAAGTGGGATTCATTCCAGAGATGCAAGGATGGTTCAATATTCGCAAGTCAGTAAATGTAATACATCACATAAACAAAAGCAAAGACAAAAACCACATGATCATATCAATTGATGCAGAAAAAGCATTTGACAAGATACAGCACCCATTCATGATAAAAAACACTTGGCAAAGTGGGAATAGAGGGAGCATTCCTCAACATAATAAAGGCCATATATGAGAGACCTTCAGTCAACATCATACTTAATGGCCAAAAATTAAAATCTTTTCCACTAAGATCAGGAACAAGACAAGGCTGTCCACTTTCACCACTTCTATTCAATATAGTACTGGAGGTTTTAGCCACAGCAATCACACAAGAAAAAGAAATAAAAGGCATTCAAATCGGAAAGGAGGAAACAAAATTGTCACTGTTTGCAGATGACATGATAGTATACATAGAAAATCCTATAGACTCTACCAAAAAACTGTTTGACCTAATCAATGAATTTGGCAAAACAGCAGGATACAAAGTCAATATCCAGAAATCAAAGGCATTTCTGTTCACCAACAATGAAACAGCAGAAACAGAGATCAAGGAAAAAATTCCATTTGAAATAGCAAAAAGAAAAATAAAATATCTAGGAATAAACCTAACCAAAGAGGTAAAAGACTTGTATTCAGAAAACTACAAAACACTGAAGGAAGACACAAACAAATGGAAACATATATAGTGTTCATGGATTGGAAGAATTAATATCATCAAAATGTCCATACTACCCAAAGCAATTTACACATTCAATGCAATACCTATTAAAGTACCAATGGCTTATTTCACAGACATAGAACAAACACTTCAAAAATTTATATGGAATTATAAATGACCCCAAATAGCTGCTGCAATTTTGAGAAAGAAGAGTAAAGTAGGAGGGATCACAATACCCGACACTAAACTATACTACAAGGCCACTGTAATCAAAACAGCCTGGTACTGGCATAAAAACAGGCACATAGACCAATGGAACAGAACAGAGAGCCCATAAATAAGCCCAAGTCTCTATGGTCAATTAATATTTGACGAAAGAGGCAGCAACATTAAATGGAATAAAAATAGCCTCTTCAACAAATGGTGTTGGGAGAACTGGACAGCCACGTGCAAAAAAATGAAACTTGAGCACCAACTTATACCATATACAAAAATAAGTTCAAGGTGGATAAAAGACTTAAATATAAAATGTGACACCATTAAAGTCCTAGAGGAGAACGTAGGTAGGAAAATCTCAGATATTTCACGAAGAAACTTTTTTAGTGACTTTTCTCCTAGAGCAAGGGACATAAAGGAAAGAATAAACAAATGGGACCTCATCAAAATTAAAAGCTTCTTCACAGCTAAAGAAAACAGTATCAAAATTAAAAGAGAACCAACTGTATGGGAAAACATATTTGCCAATGATACCTCAGACAAGGGTTTAATCTCCAAAATATATAAAGAACTTACACGACTGCACTCTAAGACAAGGAATCCAATTAAAAAGTGGGTAAAGGACTTGAACAGACACTTCTCCAAGGAGGACATACAGAAAATCCAAAGACACATGAAACAATGTTCAATATCTCTAGCTATCAGAGAGATGCAAATTAAAACCACAATGAGATACCACTTCACACCAGACAGAATGGCCATCATAAACAAAGCAACAAACAACAAGTGTTGGAGAGGTTGTGGAGAAAAGGGGATCCTAGTGCAATGCTGGTGGGACTGCAGACTGGTACAACTGCTATGGAAAGCAGTATGGAACTTCCTCAGAAAACTAAAAATGGATCTGCCTTTTGACCCAGCAATTCCACTGCTGGGACTCTATCCTAAGAATACTAAAACACCAATTCAAAAGAACCCATGCATCCCAATGTTCATAGCAGCACAATTTACAATAGCTAGATGCTGGAAGCAACCAAGATGCCCATCAGTAAATGAATGGATCAAAAAACTATGGTACATTTACACAATGGAATTCTATGCAGCAGAAAGAAAGAAGGAGCTCCTACCCTTTGCAGCAGCTTGGATGGAGCTGGAAAGCATTATGCTTAGCGAAACAAGCCAGTCAGTGAAAGACAAATACCATATGATCTCACCTTTAACAGGAACCTAAACAACAAAACAAAGAAACAAGCAAAATATAACCAAAGACACTGAAATAGAGGACAGGCTGACGGTGACTGGAGGGGAGAGAAGAGGGAATTCAAGGGGACAGTGGGAAGGGTTCACAGGAACAAACTTAAAGGACACATGGTCATAAACTAAGGGGAGGGTGGTAATGGAGGGAAGTGGGGAGGGTGGGAGGGGGGACTGGATTGGGAGTAAAAAGGAGAAAACTGTATTTGAACAATGATTAAAATAAAAAAAAATTTTAAAAATCTTCTAAAGCTTTGGGGCTCAGATAAAAGATTGAATTTTCCTTCCACATCCACATTTCTTTATACTTTATATCCTAGCAGGTAGGTCATTTTTAGCCAATATTTGTATTTGTAACTGTAACTATATAAACTGAATGGAAAATTATGCCATGTGGATATCATACAGTTACCTTTCTTGATAGGAGAAAACCAAACTTTCAAAATTAAGAGTTCAAAACTTTAAACTTTGGAAAGCATTATGAGCAGGTTTATTATGAATTGAATCATGTCCCTCCAAAATTCATATTTTGAAGTTTTAATCTCAGACTATAACTATATTTGGAGATAAGGTCATTAAAGATGTAATTAAGTTAAAACGTGATCTTTAGGGTGGGCTGTAATCCAATATGACTGGTGTTCTTATAAAGAGAGGAAACTTGAACAAATAGACACCAGAAGAAGACCATGTGAAAGCATGGGAAGAACACTTCAGGAGAATTAACCTGCTGACATTTTGATCTTAGATTTCCAATCCAGAATTGAGAAAAAATAAATTTCTGTTTTTAACAATATGTAATTAGTAACTAAGTATGGCCCTGGTCTAAATAATCCATTACCATTCATTGAACAAAATGTGTCTGGACCATAGAGAACAAAAGTAAAATTGTCTGAGATGAAAAAAAAATAACATCCAGGGAATGTAGGACCTTGTTGGCTATTGAACTTGATCTAAAAAATAATTTAGTGAAGGGAGTGACAAAATCAGATATGCCATTCAAGAAGTTCAATCTAAAGGTAATAAAAATGAATTAGACAGGGCCAAAGTGAATTTATAAAATCCATAAAGGATTACATGCTAGGTAAGAAATAAGGCCACTCCTGACAAGAAGTAATAGGAATGGAAAGAAATGGATGAAATTAAGTAGTATGTTTAAGAGCTACACTAAGGTTAGAGGACATGGAACATTGGTGAATAAGGAGTCAAGGACAATAATCAGGTCCTAAGTTGAGGAACTCGGTAGACAGCATGGACACTTACTGATACAGGAAAAAAGTGGAATAAAAAGTTTCAGGTAAATGATTCTACATTCTGTGGAAGAACATTAATTACTAATTAAAGATAATATTAACTACTATTAATTACTGTTGAGTTGTCAAATATTTCTCAGAGGGAAAAGCAAGGAAAACAAGAGAAAAGATAAGGAAATATTTTGTTATTAAAGCTAAAGGAAGGATGTGTAGCTAAAGAATTAGCTAGCGACGAGCCATATCAAGTGACACTGGGGATAGGGTGGAATAGGGTAAAATAAAGGTGTGGTCTGAAAGATGACAATTAGGCTGACATAGAGACCTCAAGAGACACTAAAAAGTTTCTGTTGTGGAAAAATCCATGTTTTTTCTTGGTATTGGCAAGAATTGAGGAGTGGTAGAAAGAGCAGAAACATAGATAAGAAAAAGGTTAGCTTAGTCAAATGCATCTCTCTTCCCTTATTCTGCCTCTACCTATCTCTTTACTAATTTCTCTCTTTCCACCCAAAAGAGTGGCCATTAGTATATTTGGTTGCAGCACAGGACATTAATTGGGTGATATTTTATGTGATGGACTACTCAGTCTTAGGTATGGACTATGTACTAAGGCAAATAGTACTCAGTCTCTATTTGTTCTCTATATTTTGTCTGAAAAATGGGTATGAGGTGAGACCAGTGCCTGTTCTCCAAACCTGTTTCTTTCTTACTCAGCAAACAAGAACAACGGGGCTTCACATAGACCTTAAGAAACAACTAATCTCCAAACCAGCCTGCAGCATGAATTAGAGAACCAGATTCTTATCTACTTTTGATAAAGTTATATGCTGATTCATTTTTTGACAGTTTCTTGTATTCAGGTATCTCCACTGAGACCCTACTGCAGAATGTTAATAGATAGAATAATATTTAAACAATTCTGGGTTCCTGCTCTGAACACCATGTAATTCCAAACAAACCTTACATCTAAACTTTTAACAAAGTGCAGAGGAGTAGAAAAGGACAGTATTTAAGAATATATACATCCAAATATAAAGGGGACAGTAGACAGGGAGAGGTTAATAACATAGGAGAGAAAGATAAGTGACTGTATTATTTTCCTTAAAGAAATTAGATCAGACACAGCTGGAGAGAATGCATATTTACTCCACTGTAACATGACAAGTAACAAAGAACAGCTGCAAATACAGATAGATATGAGGTTAAGAATTGTTTGGATCTGGTAACTTCTGGTTTCTGTATTAAATAGTCGGCAAGGTCATTTACCTAAGTGAAAATGAAGAAGGCTTGTTAAGGGTTGAGGAAAGTAGAAAAGCTTTGAAATCACTCTTGCAGAGAATGGGAAAATGAAAGACCAGAAAAAGGTTATTGCATTGTCAGGGTTATTGGGTGTCCAGCTGAATATGACAAGCAAGTCCAATGTTATGGAAATGCTGTTCTTCTCCAATGGTGCCCAGAGACCTGGGGAGGTGGATGATTGGATAAATAAGATAAGTTTGGTATTTTCAAGGTAGGGTGGGCAACATGACAAAGGATAAGTAGGTGAAGACAAGAAAGGTAGATGATATATAGAAAGCAGAGGCTAATGGGGTAGATCCAAAATCAATTGTGTCAGGAAAATTAATTGATTAAGCATGCTAAAATGATGGGTGTGTACTCAGAAACTGGAATGCATGAATTAATGATGGAACCATTTGAATTATCTGAATTGGGAGTAAAGAGTTCTGGGGTGAAGGGATTAACCAAAGAACATTTATGCAGAACTCATGCACACAGACAAAAACATAGGATTGGCTTGGGGAGTCAAGAAGATAAAGCTGGGTGAAGGTGAGAAGAGGGAGAGAAAGCTGGAACCACTGTAACAGCATCAACAATAAAAATAAAATAAATTAAAGAGGTTTTTTTTTTTTTTTTTTTTTTTAATCAGGAAGTGTTGTCTTCTGACTCTCCATTACCAAAACCCAAAGCCTCGGTCTTTACACTTATGTTTCTAATTGGAGTCTCAGCTACCTCAGGAGTAAAAGAAAAGTCAAATAATTGATTTTTAAAAGCTGTGACTTCATTATATGATAGTATGCCAATCCCAGAATTTTTAAAAGAATTGAATATTTTGAATAGTCCTTTAATTTTTAGATGATCTTAAGTCATTTATAACCTCTTTTTTATTTTTGACCCAAGCTTTTCCAAAATGATGTCAGGACTTCTGAAAAATATATTGCTAATGTTTTCCAAAGCCTGGGTTTAATCAACAAATATAACTGAACATCTGACTGTCCTGTATGTAAACAAGATACACCTATATATTTTTATATTTTTAAAAATATTTTCTATTAAATTGAGTTTTATAATATGCTTTAGTATTATAACATATAAATATGGCAAAACATATTCAGTAACTTAAATTTCAATGCAATCCATAGTATATAAAAATTTAATGTAGGAGAGTCTTAAGAATAAATTATATTATTATTTTCTTCAGCTGTATAATTAAATTGTATATCTTTAATTGTTGGGAGAATTTCTATTTCATTCTTTTGTAGCAACTATGACTGATATTATATGTACATATATACATACATGTATATGTGCATTAATAGGTTTATGCATGTAATATATGCATGAATATATACACACATATGTATACATACATAGAATTTAAATTATAAATCTGCGTTTCAGTGCTAACAAGTTGATAAAAAACTTAAACTTCGTACCTCCTGAATTTTGTGCAGCTCACCCTGGGACAGTGTCACAATCTGAGGCTTGGGGTTTCAGAGGAAATAAGTGGTTCATAGTCATGAAATCACACAACTCGAAATCCAGTACAGTATTTTTTGTTCCTTTCTTCTTGGCTCTTTCCCCTTTTTCAGCTAAAAACGAGGTGCCTCTGTTCTTGGCAGGGCTGGTCTTGTCCCTGGTGACTTGATGGAGCAAGCAAATATTTCAATTTGATGTCTGATTGTACCACCATTAAAGGGCTGAATAATAAATAAATGGAGCCCAGCTGGCATAGCTCAGTGGATTGAGCACGGGCTGCGAACCAAAGCGTCCCAGGTTTGATTCCCAGCCAGGGTACATGCCTGGGTTGCAGGTTGTGACCCCCAGCAACCGCACATTGATGTTTCTCTCTCTCTCTATCTCCATCCCTTCCCTCTCTAAAAATAAATAAATAAAATCTTTAAAAATAAATAAATAAATAGAAACATGGCTATGTAATTTTTGAGCCTTGGAGAAAAAAATCAACCTGGAGAGGAAATTGACTTTATAATTATCCATTAAGGAAAAGAAATTCCTCAAAGTGGAGAAGACTGTGTAGCACTATTCTTAAGGAGAATAGTGCACTAAGCACTATGCCTATAAAAATCGTGTTGAACAGTTTGGAAGGAGGAGCCTGGAAGGGAGTATATTTCTTACTAGAACTAGTTCCTTCTGAATATGTCATGTGGACAATGAATAGCACCAGCAGCAACTATGAGAGATTAGTAAGGGGAGGCCACATATGATATTTATTTTCTAGACTGTGAAAACTAGAGAGTTCTGGATCACTTAAAAGCAAAACACTTATAATGACTTGAGTAAGTGGATGGCTGGTATATAGATCTTGATTATTTTGGAACAAGAAAATGTCACATTACCTGAATACTGAGTGCTGAAGCAACTCACATTCATCAGCGCCTATTTATTAAGTGCCTACCTCATTCCAAGCAGTGTTCCAGGTATTGTTGTTTGAATGTTGAACAAGAAAAAATGTCTTCTCTGACAGAATTTACATTCTGATGGGCCAGTCAGCCTGTAAACCAGTAAAAGAATGGATATTTAATATTATGTCAAGTAAGAATAAGTTGCTATGAACTAAAAAAGAAAACTATTTCTGTCTGGACTCAGTGCAACAGGAGCCATGCACAGGTTTTTTTCCCTTCCACTTAATGGAACTACATCAAATTAAAAAAGCCTCTGTATAGCTAAAGAAACCATCAGCAAGATGAACAGGGAACCCACTGTATGGGAGGACATTTTTGCTAATAATACAGCTGACAAGGGTTTAATCTCAAAGATATACAAAGAACTAATACAACTCAATGTCAGTAAGACAATTAAGAAATAGGCAAAATACATGAATAGACACTTCTCCAAAGAGGACATATAGAGGGCCTATAGATATATGAAAAAATGTTGAACATCATTAATCATCAGGGAAATGCAAATTAAACCCTCAATGAGATGTTATCTTACACCTGTCAGAATGGCTACCATCAATAAATAAACAAAAAACAAATGTTGCCAAGGATGTGGAGAAAGGGAAACCCTAGTGCACTGTTGGTAGGAATGTAATCTGGTGTAGTCACTGTGAAAAAAAATATGGAGTATCTTCAAAAAATTAAAAATGGAACTCCCTTTTGATCCAGTGGTTCCACTTCCTGTAATATACCTCAAGGATATGGAAACACCAATACAAAACACATGTATCCCTATGTTTATAGCAGCACTATTTTAGAAACAACCAAAGTGTCCATTAGTAGATGAGTGCATAAAAAAATATGGCACATTTACACAATGGGGTACTATGCAGCAGTAAAAAAAAGAAGAAACTCTTGCATTTTGCAACAGCATGGATGGACCTGGAGAAAATTATGCTAAGTGAAAGAAAAATAGCATATGATCGCACTTATATGTGGAATCTAATGAACACAGTAAATGAATGAAAAAAAAATAGTAACAAAAGCTTAGATACATAAAACAGACTGACAGTTACTGGAAAAAGTGGGGGATGAGATGAAATATGGTAAAGGGATTAATCAACAAACATTTGTGCACAACTCCTGGACACAGATAGCAATAAGGGGATTGGTTAGGCTGGAGAGGGTGGGACTGGGAGGATGTGGAGAAAGGGAGAAAAAGTGAGAACTGGGACAGCATAAATAATAGAAACAAAACAAAACAAAAAAGAGGAAGACTATATAGTGTGCTGGAAGTAGTGACTATTTTACATAGGTTGTCAGATGAAGTATAGATGTATGCATAGGTTTAATATTTATTGAAGTGTCACATAGAGTGAAATTTGTTTTTTGAGCTTGGCAAATGTGTCCAGCTGTGTAACTAATATCCCAATAACAATGTTGAGTATTATACCTTTGCAGTCCATCTTCACTCTCAAAGCCAAAGATGATTGATATTCCTCACCATAGATTAGTTTTGCTTACACTTGAATTTCATGTAAATAAGATCATAGTTTATGTCTGCTACTTTTGATTAACATGTCATTGAGATTTATGCAATTTGCATTTATTAAATGTTCCATTCTTTTTTATTATTGAATAATAACCACAGATAAATATCATTGAAAATTTGTTTTTCCATTCTCATTTTGATGAGCATTTGGGTTGTTTCCAGTTTGGACCTCTTATGAATTAAACTGCGCTGGACATTTTTAATAATTCTTTTTGTGGGCACATGTTTTCCTTTATTTTGGGTAAATAGTTAAAATTTGAATTACCATGTCATAGAGTGCATGTTTAAGTTTATAAAGAACTAACAATTTCCCATAGTAGTTGTACCATTTTATAGTTCTGCTAGCAATAGCAATGTATGAGAGTTCTTTATTAAAATCCTCCCCAATATACGTTGTTATCAGTCCTTTTGTTAAAAAAAAATCAGCTGAAATAGAGAAAAAGAGATATCAGTTTGTTTTTCCATTTATTTATTCATTTATTGGTTGCTTCTTGTAAGTGCCCTAACACAGGATCAAACCTATCACCTCGGTGTATTGAGAGGGCACGCTAACCAAGTGAGCTACCTGGCCAAGGCCATTGTTGTGTCTTTTAATTTTACTCATTCTTCTGGGCTTAAAATGATATCTCATCACAGTTTCAATTTGCATTTCCCTAAAGACCAATGATTTGGGGTCTTTTCATATGCTTATTACCATATATATATATATATATATATATATATATATACACATATATATACACACACACACACACACACACACACACGTGTGTGTGTGTGTGTGTGTGTTCTCCTTCTTTGGTAAGGTATCTGAATAAGTTGGTTTTTTTTCATTGTTAAATTTTTAGCTTATAGGGTCATTTTGTTATATTTATCTAGATGCTCTTTATACATACATACAAAAATGTAATCCCTTGTCAGGTACATGCATTTTCAACTGTATACATTATATATGCATACAGATATCAGACATAGTTGTTACCAGTAATTTTTCCCATTTCTGTGGATTTCCTTTCATTCTTTTCTATATTCTTATTTTTCTGTGTCATTGATTTCTGCTCTTCTCTTTAATATTTTATTATTGTACTTGGTTTGGGTTTAGTTTTTCTCTGTATTTTTTTCTAGATTTTTAAGTTAGAAGTTTAGAATACAGATTTTATACCTCATTATTTTCCTAATAGAAACATTTAAAACTTTAAATATATACTTACTACTTCTTTAAATTCATTTTTATATGTCATGTTTTTATTATCATTTACTTTGAAAAATTTTTGCTTGTGTCTTTTGTATCATTTTAGAGTGTGTTGTTTATTTTCAGAATATGGGGATTTTTAAAAGATATCTGATTGTTACTGATTTTTAATGTACTTTATTTTTTAATTGTTTTTCTAATCCTCACCTGAGGATATGTTTTTATTGATTTGATAGAGAGAGAAAAAGAGAGAAACATCGATGTGAGATAGAAACATAGATCAGTTGCCTCCTGTACATGCCCCAACTGGGGATTGAACCCACAAACTTTTCTTTGGATGTGCTCCAACCAACTAAACCACCTGGCCATAGCTGAATTTGAATATAATTTAGTTATGGTCACAAAATATACTGTGCACACTTTCAGTCTTTTGAAGTGTGTTGAGGTCTTTTTTATGACTCAGTGTACAGTTTGCTTTGGTGAATTTCACATGTGCTGATAAAATGTGAATGTGTATCCTGAGGTTGTAGGGTATAGTGTTCTCTAAATATTAATTTTTTCAAGTTGGTTAATCATTCAAATCTCCTATATCCTTCCTGATTTTTTTTTGTCTAGTTACTCTCTTATTAGAAATTGATGTCATTGCCCATTAGGATTTAGATTTTCATATTTTTCTCTAGTTCTGTTAGCTTCTTCTTCAAGTGTTTTGAAGCTTTGCTATTTTGATCCATATACTTAAAAGGTTGTACGGTTTTAATAGTTTCCTTTTGTTGATTGAAATATACTTACTTATCTCTGAAAATATTCCATCTTAAAAGTGTACCTTGGTACTAATTTAAGTAAATACAGAGGATGGTGTATCTTTTTCTCTTAACACTTCTTTTTTTTTTTTTTTAAAGATTTTATTTATTTTTAGAGAGGGAAGGGAGGGAGGGAGAGAGAGAGAGAGAGAGAGAGAGAGAGAGAGAGAGAGAAACACATCAATGTGTGGTTGCTGGGGGTTATGGCCTGCAACCCAGGAATGTACCCTGGCTGGGAATCGAACCTGAGACACTTTGGTTCCCAGCCCGTGCTCAATCCACTGAGCTACGCCAGCCAGGGACACTTCTTTAGCACATAGTTTAAATGCATTTATTGATAACAGAATATTTGGGGTCTTTTTTTGCCAATATGACAATTTCTCTCCTATAGCTGTAGTGTTTAGTAGACTTATATTTAGTGTAATTATTGATATTACTGGGTTTGAATATGTCATGTTGGTATTTATTTTCTATTTGTTTCTTTTTTAAGATTTTAATTGTGTTGTTTATTCTCCATTCCTTTATTTCTGTGTTCATAATTTTGAGTTAACCAAACATTTTATTCATTTTATTTCAACTCTTTATAACTCTTAAATTTCTTTTTTTTAGTAATTGCTCTAATTATTATAATGTGCATCTTTAGCATGCTAGAGTCTACTTTTAGTGAATATTGTACCACTTCATGTGAAATGTAAGAATCTTATGAAAGTATAATGTTGTTGGTGGTGAAACCGTACCAGGTGTAAGGCCTTGGTTCAACAACTATGGTAGTTCTGGTTAAGAAAGAATGCAGAGTCAAGACTCAAACTATAAGAGGAAGTTTATGTAGAAAGGTGCAGAGGTAGAAGTGAGTGGTAGAAGAAATGGGGTCAGGAAACATGTTATACAGGCAAAAGAAGGGCCTTTGGAGCTTAGGAGGGCTTCTGTTTGGAAGTCTCAGGGGAGGATCTCAATAGAATATTCATCAGCTTTCCAGGTGTACCCTCTCAGGGTTGTGGTCTCCTCTGGCTGGTCAGTGCCGGGGCATGGGGTCATTAGTTAAAGCAACTGGTCCTGAGGTCAGCCATGTTGTTTCTCCCTCTGAATTTTCTTCTTCTCTGGGCCTGGATCAGAAACACAGCTAAAGCCTAAAAGTTGTTTCCTTAATGCTGAAGGAAGTGGTCTGGGCAAGGGCTTATACTTTTTACCTGTTGCTAGGCACCTGGAACTCTCCACCCTGGTGAACCCCTGCACCTGGCCTGTCTTTCCTACTCTTCTCCTGCCTATCTACCTACAATTTCATTTATATCTTTTAATCTTTTTGTTGTTTACATCAAAAAATTGTACTTGCATGTGCTGTATAATAAGATAGTTTTTTTCTTTAAATATGGTTTTAAATGAATTAAAAGAAAAAATTATATTTACTTATATATTTATATTTCTCATATTTTTTAGTTTTATTTGATAACCTTTCTTTAGCATTTATATTCATTTAGTCGTGATCTTTTGGCAATATACGGGGTCTGGCAGAAGTAACACCTGTTTGATTGAGTGTGGTTGGTACGGTAATAATGTGAGTGTAACAATTCATAGTTTTAATTTGAACATTTCACCTAAAATGACAATGGTAGGCTCAAATGCAATATTGTTCTGTTACAAAATTACATGCTTATGATCTTGTAATAAAATATTTTGTAATAAAAAGAGGTGTTAATTTTGCTGGACCCTGTATTTTTTGCAGTTTTTATCTCAAAATGTTTTGCTCTTAGCGTCAGTTGTATTGGATGTGGGAGCCTGTGTTGGCACACTTTAAAGAAGTCTTTACATTATTTTTGATGAATCAGTCTTATTCTGCTTAAGTGTGTTTTTTTCCCCTGGCTGCTTTTATTCTCTAGCTTCTTTATCATAGAAAGTCAAATCACTTAAAAAGCTTTATTTTCCATTTATAATCTTAGTGGGTGTCAACAATTAGAGATATTTTTTGTGCATATAGGTTGTCAGAAACAAATACTTTTTTCCTTGTTCTCTGCATGCACTCCCAAGCTAATCTATCCAGTTCTTTGGTTCAAACATTATCTTATGCTTAGATATAGATCATATTCAAATGTATTTCTCCAGTTTCAGTTCCACCCCCACCTGACTTATAGGCTGATATACCTAAACTTCTGCTTACTATGTTATGTTGCTGGACTAAGAGGCAAATCAAAATTAATAGATCCAAAATCAAACTGTTGGTAATCTTCCACACCTACACAACAAAAATCTTATCTTCCCCAAGTGTTCCCTATACTAGTAAAAAACAATCTGTTCTTTTTGTTGCTCAGGTGAAAAACAGAGAAATTCTTCACTTGACTTCATAAGGACATCACACTGATAAGTAATTCTTACTACATATGCTTTCAATCTTGAATCCCAGTGAGCAAAAAGACTCACTGCTAATCACCTCCAGACCTACTACTCTGGAGCAAAATCACCAAAATCTCTCACCTTGATCATTGCAATGGATTCCAAATAAGTTTACTGTTTATATTGTATTTCTCAGCCTTAACAGTCTTTTCTCACAACTGTCATATGCTCCCTTAAAAATGCAAATCATAATTCCACTGCTCAAAACACTCCTGTTTCCCTACCATACCTAGGAAAACAAAATAAAACAAAACTTGCAAACCCTCAGTAAGATTTAAACAATCCATGTGATTGGCTCCCAGCTACTGTCCACATGAGAACCACCCACACCTGTAGAGAGTTTTATAAAAGTTTATTTGAGCCAAACTGGTGACATATGCCAGAAAGCAAGAGCTCAAATGCTCAGCAGAGTAACAGTTTTGCAGCTTCTTTTTGGTATTTGAAATTAAGTAGAGGATGTAAGGAAGATTGGAGAAAGCAAGGCAGGGATTGGATTACAGGATATTTAACAAGATTATGTGCTCTCTTGAAGGTTAACACCCCCTTGGAGGGGTATTAATTCTGGAATTTCAAAGGTGCGTTAACCTAGATGCAGAAACACAAGAACAACAGACCGGCTGGTTTAAAACCTTTCACTAAAGAAGTTATAGACCTGGGGCATGATTACCCATCACGACCTGCCCAGTTAGGAATTTATGATCAAATTACCCTGTAAGGTTACTTTTCCTAGAACTCCTGTTTTTCATTCACACTACTTCTCTAGCCTTATTATCCACCACCCTTCCCCTGCCTTACTCTGTTATAGGAACATTGATCTTACTGTTCCGATAACAAATCAAAGTTCTTCCCAGAAATTCATATTGTTCTCTCCCACATGTCACTAAGGTTTCTGCTCCATAAAAAAAAATGCTTACCATGATAGTCCTATCTAAAGTAGCAATGCTCCCACTCTTTTACTTTTTTCCTAGTATCTGTCCCTTTTTGACACAATTGGTTTTTAGTTTATTATATTCCTTCCCCAATACCGCATAGGGTCATGGAAAGCAGGGACCCTCTCTGTCTTGCTTGGCGTTGCATCCCCAGCAACTTTCACACTGTCTTGTTGATAGCAGGCAGTCAATAAATAAGTGCACGGATGACTAAATGCTTTTGTGCTGTAGATACTTTATCTTCCCAATTCTGTGGGCATTGAGACTCAGATAATTTACTCTCTGATAAATTGGGATTACTTTCTAGATCAAAGAGCAAGTAATCAAGCCTGATTTTTAAATAAAGGAGCTTTTAACAAGGAATTTGTAGATGTCAAATTTTTCTCTCTTTCTTCCCTGCAGATACCAACACATCTCTTGGAAAGAGCACACATAAGTGGCTATATTTTCACATCAGAGACACAGACTATAAATGCCATATGTTTTGAGGTAATGGTGTTGCTAGGACTTTTAAGACTTGTATTAAGAATTTTTTAGAGAGTTTCCTGGCACCTATTCCCTATTGAGGAATGGCTGTTCTCCAGTATGTTCTTTCTTTTTATTAACAAATTTCAAAATTATTATTACTATCAAACACAGATATGTACATCTGGTGGGTTCTTTAAATAACAAAATGACATTAGAGTCACATCAGTTAAATTAAGTATTAGAAGGAGCTCCCTGTTTATAACATCAAGTGTTAGGTAATGAGGTGGCTACAGTTTAAATTATTTATTATTTTTTCTTTAAGTTGGCATTATTGCGCTTTTCTCTTTTCTCAGATGAAACACTTCACTAAGTTTATGGCATTTGCTAATTAGATTAGCAATTACCAATTAAGTTAAATTTCAAGGAACCAATCAAATTTTATATCTTGATTTGTTACATTATCACTAATTAGAATAGCAGTTTTTACTTAACAGATTACACGTAAATTAAGATAATTCAGTCAATTTTTAAAGCCCATATATATTTTACTAATTGGCATAGTGATTCATTAGCTTATATTTAAATGTAGTATGTCAAGTTAGTAAAGAATCATGTGACAGTTCAATTTAAGACTGTGTGAAATATAGGAAAACTATTAGGATAAACGAGAGTTAATTAATTTCAAAAATTGTCCAATTTCATCCTGGTTTAGTTAAGTGGTGAACATTATGTTATGCTTTTGAAAACAGATAAGATGTGGCTGAGTAGCATTTGGTTGTGTAAATGTACCACAGCATTTTTGTCCACTCTCCTACTGATGGGCACTTAGGCTGGTTCCATGTCTTGGCTGTTGTAAATAATGCTGCAGTAAACATAGGGGTGCATATATTCTTTCAAATTAGTGTTTTGGGTTTCTTTGGCTATATTCCCAGAAGTGGAATCACTGGGCCATAAGGCAGTTAGTTGCATTCTTAATTTTTTTAAAGATTTTATTTACTTATTCTTAGAGAGAGGGGAAGGGTGGGGGAAAGAGAGTGAGAGAAACATCAATGTGTGGTTGCCTCTCATGTGTCCCCCACTAGGGATCTGGCCTGCAACATAGGCATGTGCCCTGACTGGAAATTGAACAGGCAACCCTTTGGTGAGCAGGCCCATGCTCAATCCACTGAGCTATACCAGCCAGGGATGCATTCTTCATTTTTAAGCATTAACTCCATACTGTTTTCCACAGTGGCTGCTCATTCCCACCAACTACTCAGCTGTAACAAAGAAGGAAATCTTACACTTTGTGACAGTATGGACAGACCTGGAGAACATTATGCTAAGTGGAATAAGCCAGTCAGAAAAAGACAAATATCATATGATGTCACTTGTATGTGGAATCTAATGAATAAAATGAGCTAACAAGCAAAATAGAGACAAACTCATAGATAGAAAGCAGGATGACAGCTTTTGGGGTGGGAGTTAGGGTGTTGGGCTGGGGGGTAGAAGGAGTGAGAAAACAAAAGAAAAAAAGAAGAGAGAGAACAAACTCATGGACATGGACAACAGTGTGGTGATCACCATAGGAAGGTGGGTACAGAGAGTTGCAGGAAGTATAAATGGTGATGGAAGGAAACTTGACTTGGGGTAGAGACCACACAATACAGTGTACAGATGAGGTGCTGTGGAATTGGGCACTTGAAGCCTGTATAATCTTGTTAATCTGTGTGACCCTAATTAAAAAAAAAAAAAGAAAAGAAAAGACATAGGCTAATTCCTTTAATAAGAATACGCACAAGCCCTGCCTGGATAGCTTAGCTGGCTAGAGTGGCATCCAGATGTACCAAGGTTGTGGGTTTGGTCTCCAGCCCAGGCACATACAAATACAAGAAGCAACAAGTGAAGGCATAAATAAGTGAGACAACAAATTGATGTTCCCCCCATCTCCATCCCCCCCTTCTTCTCTCTCTCTAAAATCAATCAATAAAAATAAAAGAATAGAACAGGCTGAGCATAAAATATAGTGTATTAAAAATTGTTAAAGAACACATTTTAAGGAAATGGGACTTTCATCTAGCATGCACTACTGGGCATGCCTTTCAGTGGGTTAGCAGCTGAAAATGAGCTGGCCCGGCCAGAGGCATGGTGATATTTCAGTTTTTTTTAAATCTCATTGGGTTTTGGCATCTGGATTTTGAAGGTTATTCAAAAGTTTATTTCTTTTTACTGACTTTTAACAAATATTGTATGAACAATTCTACTGCCAGATGTTTTTTTTTTTACTATTATACTGAGATACATCAAAGAAGATGTGTATAATTACACCAGCATGATAAAATAGGTATAGGTCTGTAGTGTAAACAATATCCTATGAAATGAGTATCAAATGCTTAAATTTTATCCACACCTTACTATATTTGCCATATTAACTACATTAACAGCAATATGCTATTGTCTGGCTATATTTACTTTGTTTAAAAGTTATTTTAGTCTTGTGCACAAATTTATACTATTAGCATAGTTTTGTAGTCTTAGGCCAAACAGAAATGTGAGCAGAAAAAATTACAGACTTATTCAGTTATATACTTGTATCAATCCTGAAACTGAAATCTGTCTCACATGACTATTATTAATTAACATACTTTAGATCTTTGCTCTTTTGCTCTTGGTTATGATCCTAATAAGGTAAAAGGTGATGCAAATTTACAAATTAACAAATACATGTATATAAGATACTGATAATTAAAAAGGAGTTCCATCAACCAATGTGGATAACAAATATATAATCCTCTATTCTTTACATCTCAAATTAGTTATTTGAGTATATTTGTATATATCTCTTTATCTATTACTGAGTGGTTAATATTTGCATGTTAGTCTTTTTTTGTGAAGGGGTCTTTTACAGAATCCACCTAAAGATCTCATATACAAATGGTTAGACAGTAGCTCTGTGATTTATTCTTTCCATTAGAGGGAATTTTCTTTGGGAAAGAAGTAGACCCAGTTTTATCCCCTTGTAAAAATGTTAATGGCAGAACTACTGTTTGGCACACAATAATAACAATAATACTGACTAGTGGTGGGGCCTATACCTATGGGATAATTGTAGCCCATTAGACCATGTTGTCTATCATAGCTCGTGGTAAAAACAAAACGCAAACAAAATAAAACAAAAAACATCTGTATTTATGGGACAGCTCTCTGGAAAATGTCCTGTAAGTTATCTATCTGAATAGAAGGTTCAGAGATTTTATGACCCAGACAATGCTCTATCATATGGAGAGACAGATGCTTGCATTATGCTGGATCTTTCTTTGTTGGCCTGTGCCTTGAAATTATTTATATCACCAAAACCATTGGTATAGCTGTATCACTGGGTTAGATGTCTTATTCATGTGAGTGAGATTTAATAATCTGATCTTTTGTGTTGTCATAGTTTGCATCTAATATTTCTAATATTTTAGGTTAGCTACATGGCAAACTAAGTATAAAAAATACATGATTGGATGAAACATACAAAGTCACAACCACTTAAAATGGTTATTATTTAAGCATATGAGAAAACGATAAGATCCTGCTGTTAGGCACGCATATTCCTAAAAATTCATCTTTTATTTAAGAAACCAATAATTAATGAAATGTAAGGTAATTTTCCTGGTAAACCTAAGTATCAATCAATTCAATTTTTATTAGGATTTGTGGAAGAGGGACTGTAATACAAATGCCTTTAATTTTTTTTTATTTTTATTCATTTTTATTTTATTCTTGACAAAGGATAAAGGAATAGGAAAAACTCAATTAAAACATTAATTTTCAGACATCTATTTCAATACTGTTATATCTCCATTTGCTTTAAGTTTTGATGTTCTCTTTAATTTAACTTCTATTATTTTATTTCCTCCTAGTTTTTCTCTCACATTTACCCATAGACTCTGTTTTGTCTTAATCATATTCATCTCCTGCATAATTTTTCTTCCTACCAATAACCTGTTTCATTTTTACATGTCATTTTTCATGCCTATATAAATACAAATGCATCTCATCCATAAACTTTTGCATTCGTTTCCCTGTTTCTTTTTGAAGTCCAAAATGTGCCATTCTATTCAATAAATTGCTTATATTAAAATATTATAATTCAGGGAGATACATCTTCCACAATTTTGATTTTGATGAGATATTTTTTCCTAAAATGACCTAACTACATTCTAATCTTTCTCCCTCTCCCTTCCTCCTACTTCTGCCTATTGTCCCCAAGAAAAAAACTACCTATGTGATAGGGAAACTGGGAAACACTTATCAGGCTTCCAGGGAACATGAATTAGCTTTTACTTCATGTTCTAGGTCTTCCCAGGTCAGCTGTTATACCCTCACGGGAAAGTTTGCCTGAGACCAATTATCCAGAGGTCGACTAATTATGTCTGTCTAACACTGGGATTCACTAATAGATTGAATATCCACTCTCCAATGAGACTATGTATCCTAAGTCTCCCTTTATTGAAGTTAATGATAACACTATTGCACTCAAATATTAATCTGATATAACCTGGGGAAAGCGTTGGGAACCTAACTAATTACTAGGTTTCTTTATAAGACCTCAATAAATCATTATTTGTTTAACTTATCAATGAACAATAGGTTGTTTCTAGATTTATGTATTTACAATAAGTTTTCAAAGGAAATATTGGTAGCTGTATTTTTGCATATTTGTCTAATTTATCCCTAGGGAAATTGTATAAAGTTAAAATTGCTAAGCTGAATATTTTTACACTTTAAAAATCTTATAGATATTCCCAAGATACTGTCCAGAATATTCACTAGCTTATTGTCACTACAATAATGTATAAAATTATTTTTCTATTATGGCATCTGATTAGTTGTTTATATTTCTATTTATTTTATACACATGAGATGGAGGAAAATTTCATACATTTACCATCATCTATTTTTCTGTAAGTTTCATATTTATGTCCTATGCTTTTCTATTTTTCTTTAAAATTTTATTTGTAAAGGCTTCTTTTATATTAAAGAAATTTATCATTTCTTGTATGTGTTACAAATAATATCTTTTTACACTTTCATTTATTTTTTACTTATTCTTTATATATGTATCTTTAACATGCGTATGCTTTTAATTTTTATGCAGCAAACTTCTTCCTGTTTTTTTTTTTTTTTATGGCTCCAGGATACCAGGTTTAAAAAATCCACCCCTTTTTATCACTACAGAATAATACAACAGCTATCATTTTCTTGACTTGAACAGTTTTTCTACATTGAAAAGAAGTCTGGGGGGAATGTAATTAGACTAGCGGTTTTCAAATTTTTCCTTTCTATAAAGATGAATAATGTTTGAGATTGGCTCAGAGGTAGCAGACAGTGAAGGAAAGTGAGTCTAAAACAGCCAAAAACAAGTGAAGAAACTGCATTAATAAGAAATCTGGGAGAAATGGAGGAGTCAGAAGTATTTGTGATACGGAGGATTTGATAGGCATCTCTTTAAAAAGTCATTCAGAAGATTGTGTGTTTTCTACTATGTAATACATCTATAGAAGGAAAAGTCCAGTAATAGGTGGTATTTTCCATAACACTGAATGATATAAAGATTGTATCTATTTTCATTCCAATTTGCTCTACTTTCCAAAACAATTTTAAACATAATTCTCTACTTTATTTGTAACTCATTCATCAATAAATAATTCAGGTTTATGCAAATACAAGGAAATCCTTATCATCCTAAATGTACTTATAGCTATAAATCATATAACAAATGTTATTTTATATAAAAATATTAAAGTCTAATATGTAATCTATCACTGTAACTTTAAACTGGATTAGCTCTAGAGTCAAAATAGATACATTTAAAAATGTTTTTAATCAAGTTAATACTTTGCACACGTTTGATATTGATAATACAACTTATGTTCAACCTGTATACTTTTGAAATAAAATAGTTTACATTCGTTAGATTAAAATGTAAATATAAAATACTTAAGCACTAGACTAACAGAGGAAAATTTGTATGATTTTGGTGAGTGATAGGAAATAATATTAAAAAAACAAAAGCAATTTTGGAAAAGTAGACATAGCTAATTATTCAGAAGTAGTTATATTATTTTATTTTATTCTTACTGTTTTTAACAACCCCTTTCTCCGGGGCTGATTTTCAATAGATTGCAGTGAGGGAGCTACTCTGTTCCATACAAATATTTGATTTGATTTGATATGGGAAACAAGTCCCATAAAATGTTATATAGCAAGTAATACAATAAATATTTAAAATGTATATGACAACGAGTTAATATCCCTAGTACATACAATACCTCAAAGTGATGAAAAATGATCAGTCACTCCCCAAATTGGTAAAATATTTCAGTGATCAGTTTGAATTAGAAGGAAATCTAATATTTAAACTTTTTATGATAAGAATCTAAGCCATTTTTGGATACAGTCTATAAGAATGAGGTATAGTTTATTTTATATTGCCATCATTTTGAAAGAAAATATAACTATAGCCTCTAATTTTGGTGAAGTGTGGGGAAATGAACATCATCATACATTTTTAATGGAAATAATAATTTCTACAGCCTTTATGGAATATAAATTGCCTCTGCCTTTAAGATTATGAAAACAATAAGCCTGACACCTACAGTATTTCCTAGAAATCCTGTTTTGGGGAATATATAATATGGAAAAAAATGAGAACATATATGATACAGATAGGATAGATTGAGCGACAGGGGGTTAGGGGAGAGAGATTGAGGGAAAGATATATATATCTTAGATATATATTTTATATAAATATATATTATATATGATATATTTAATCAGCCTTGGTTTACTGAAAAGATATTGGCAAAAATTGAATGTTTATTAACATTTACCAAGAAAGAAATCATTTTTTTGTGGTGTAAATATATTATATATCATGAAAATATTTTTTTATTTTTTTAAAGACTTATTTTTAGAGAGGGAAGGGAAGGAGAAAGAGAGAGAGAGAAACATCAATGTGTGGTTGCTGGGGGGTCATGGCCTGCAACCCAGGCATGTGCCCTGACTGGGAATCGAACCTGCGACACTTTGGTTCACAGCCCACACGTGCTCAATCCACTGAGCTACGCCAGCCAGGGCTATATCATGAAAATATTACAAAAAAAGAGGTAGCTCTGTAGTTTTTGACCTGCTATATTTTAAGTATATATATAATCTCTGTATAAAAAGAATAAACACAGTGTCGCAGGTTCGATTCCCAGTCAGAGTACATTCTTGGGTTGCAGGCCATGACTCCCAGCAACCGCACATTGATGTTTCTCTCTCTCTCTCTTTCTCCTTCCATTCCTTCTCTAAAAATAAATAAATAAATAATCTAAAAAAATTTTAAAAAAGAATAAACAACCATCAACTTTAGAATAATTTGAAAAACAGTGATTACATTTTAACAAAACAGCAACAAAATTCTGAGAGAGAGACACAGAGAGAGAATTAGCATTATAGAAAAGAACATATTAGTCTGTTAATATTTGTCATTGAGAGGGTGGAGAGGAAATTAGAGAATTCTAGAACAGCTACTGATATTATACATTTTTCAAATGTTTACAGACAATAGATCCCTACCATTGTAATGTTGAACAGAAAGTTAATACAAGGGATGTGGAAATAAAAGACAATTGGAGTAAATGTAAATGATTTAAAAAGTGTAAAATGTTTTAAAAATATTAGTATCATTATAAACATATTGTGGGACACTAACTTTGCACTTCTTATTTAAAATATTCACTCTGTAAATAATAAGTTAACAAATAATTTCATCATAAATTGATCATTTCCACTCAACTATTTGAATAAAAATCTAACCATGTGTGCTATTATTATAAAATCTGACATATATGAATAAATACAGGGTCAATAATATAATGATTGCTAAGTTTAATTAGGAGAAACTGCATGTTTGAATAGATTATCATTCTGAACTATGCTTTTTTCCAGTGAGAATGATTTACCATGAATCTTCTAGCTTTCTAAAATTGAAAAAAAAAATATATAGATATTACTGATATCCTAGTTCAGCAGTATAAACTATTTTTAAACGAAAGGAATCCCTTCTTCCTAGAGGCATGATAGCCACAGTTTCAGCTTAGGTGGGTATGAAGCTGGTTCACCTAGAGGTATTGGGTATCCACCATTTCCATCTCCTGGAGCTCAGGTACCCTCACTAGGTGCTCTGGTGTTAAATAGACAGGGAAAAGGAAAAGGGAAAATATAGAACACAGATTCATGAAACAAGAGTCTTGCCCAGTCACACCCAGTCCCAATGACAGATAAAAGCAGAACTGATGTGTTCTTCTCCTGAGCACCTTTCCCAGAAGTGCCACGTATCAACACTTTAGAGGTAATTTGATGACAAGACAGTTATTAAAACTATGAAAGTAGAGGACGTGTGTAAAAGTGAAACCAGGACACTGTCAGAACATTGTGCTATTTGTACCTGCTTCTTCTCAGACAGGCCCTGCTGTGACCTGTCCACTGGCTTGGTCCCTCTGATGATGAGAGCCGACTCTCCCAAACACATTACCTCTCCCCAGCCAAACACTACAAAAGAATGTAGTGCTCCATGGAAAAAATCATGGTTAAAGACAAAGCACAGAATTTTTTGTTTAAATTTTAGTCTTAGTGAATAATCATTTTCTTTAATTTTTGGTGTTTGGAACAATCTGAAATTGCAAATGTTTACATAATATATTCTTCTTTATAAATTGTTCTTTAACTCATAGTATCAGTATTTTATTAAATTAATGATCGACTTACTGATTCATTCATTTGTGTACGTTTTCATTAGTTTAAAATTTACTTATTGTATTAGACAGTTCTCAAGACACACACACAAAGAAAGACTAGGGAGAGAGAGAGAAATGGATTTTAAGGAATTATGCAATTCTGGGAGCTAGCAAGGCTGAATTTTTTTTGGTATCCTGGCAGACTGGAGACCCAGAGAAGAGGTGATATTGTGGCTCAAATGTGAAGGTAGTCTAGATGCCGAATTCCTTCTTCCTTGAAGGATGTCAGTGTCTTTCACTTAAGGCCTTCAACTGATTGGACAAGGCTCACCATCATTATGGAAGGCAATCTGCTTTACTCAAAGTCTATTGTTTTAAATATTAATCACATCTAAAATATTACCTTTAGAGCAACATCAAATCTGCCATTTTACCAGACATCTGGGCCCCATAGTCTAGCCAAGTTGATACATAAATTTAAACATCACCCTGAATTTCAAACACAAAATGGCCTAAAAACCTGTTGAGCACATAACTTGTGGTAAAGATTGAAAAGGAAGGAAATGAAGATGAGGGACAGACATAAGGTCAAGTAACTAGACTGCAATAGGAGAAGCAAAGTAACAGAGACTTACAAAATGTCAAGGGAGCTGAGAGTAGGAAGTGAATCATTTCACCTGAATCTAAAAGAGGTTCATTGATGCTCCAGGTGCCACCTACTTGTCCAGAAATTTGGCCCAGAAGAGCAATAGCTACAGTTAGAGAGAAATTTAAAGAGATGTGTGAAGCTCCACCTTGGGGCTTATGTGGAACTTGTTCTAGGCTCAGTTCCAAAATATTTGCAAACTTAAACAGGGATCCAATTTTATAGTGAAACCTAATACACATTGGGATCTTTCTTAGTCTGAGGAGTTGTCTTAAAAAAAATCCCTTTTCCCCAGATAGATTTTTATTTTGTAATCATAATATATGACTATTTGTTTGATTAAATGTGCAGAGTTTTTGGAAGTCTTTTTAACTGCTTTAAACTATGAGCTATGCAGTTTTTCCATTTGAAATTTTCATAGCCAAATCTTTGCTTCAGCAAATCACAAAGCATTTGTTGCGGAGTTTTGGCAGCTAAATTCACTCCAAGCACAGTGGGCTGTCTTTCTTCAGTGCACTGAATTAGAGAAACAGTTCTATACCCTGAGGGCTTTTGGAGTTTCTTTGTTCAGCAAAGAATTGAATCATATTCCTGAAAGTGGATCTATTTCTTTCAAGGTTTAGTTTAAATGATCATTGACAAATCAAGCTAGACACTAATTAGCTCTCTTATTGAGATTAACATATTTTATATGCATTAATGTGCATATCAGAGGAGACACACTGTCAATCTAGATTTTATTAAGGAATGTTACATACCTTCCAAATAGTTTGTAATGGTAGATGATTCTAGAATGCTGTCTCACCCTGAACTAGTCTCTTCCTTCCTTGCTATTTGTGATTTAGTCACACTAGCCTTCTAAGTTCCTTGATCTCTTCAAGACTTTCCATCTTAATGCCATTGTACTTGCTATTCCATTGGGCTTGGAACACTGTTTTCTTGTTTCTCCTATGGTTGGCTTGCTCTCCTAAAAGAAGCTATTTAGGGCCATCCATATATAGCAGGTTTTCTCATCATGCATTTTTCATCTGTGGTCCACTGCTCTTTATCATAACACATACTTTATTTCCTCAGTATCCACATTATGATACTAAATTATTTTGCTTATTTATTTACTCAAACCGAGTCTGTTTCCTCCATGAGGAAGTATGCTTCCTTAAGACAAAGAACCCCCCACGGTCTTTGTTTCACACCTACATCCTTAGCACAAAATATGAACAAATTTGTGTTTCTTGATGAAATAATAGAAATAAAAACAGTGTGTTCGTGATGGTGAAATAAAATGTTATTTGAAAGTAAAGTTCTTAGAAAAAAGTCAGGCATGTAATAATATTATAGTTTCTGCTTTATTTTAAATGAAATGTCAATAATGATAAACATCAGATTCCAAAGTAAATGTGACATAAACAACATACACAGAATTTACAAAAGGGAATTGTCTATATCTTTAGACCCTTTGCCTATATCCAGCATACGAAAGAAAGAAAGAAAGAAAGAAAGAAAGAAAGAAAGAAAGAAAGAAAGAAAGAAAGAAAGAAGGAAGAAAGAAAGAAAGGTTAGATTGTGGAAGAAGCAGGAAGACTTTGTGAAGATATTTCTTTAAGGTAAGTTGTTATTCTACTGGTTCCTTGACCTCTTACCTCATTTACCTCTTTAAAGCTCAGATAGGAGCACAAATAAGATCAGTTTGAGTATGGAAGAGACATAAAACTGGAATTAACTCAGCCCAGGAAATCCAAAGTCTGCGGGGCAGCAGAATGACAGCTGATAAAAATGACAGACTTGAGAGTGACTTACATTCTCAGAAATTTTCATTCTAGAGAGGAACACATATTCTTAGGAGCTTAGAAAAGAGTCACAGTTATTAAGAATTAGAGATATTTGCGCCAAGGTTAAGGAATGACAGAAGAGTCCCTAAACATGGAGCTCTCTGAAGGACCCAAGGAAGCCCACAGGAGAAGATGTCAGCTTTAAACATCCTCTAAGCCCACAGAGCATAAAGCCACTTATTCAAGTAAAATGATGAGGATGAAAAAATGCCTTTTCCATCCTGTATCTTTTCTTAGCATCCCCACCCCCTACACTCTCCCCACCACCTTCCCTTCCATGCTTATTTAGCTTTAGCCAAGGTTAACAGCATTGGCTAGGAAGAGGTAGCACAGTAGGTCAAGGGAGGAGTATAAATGCTGACCTTATCCCTTTCCCCAAAGGCAGGCAACATCTACTATACATCTTAGCTTGGAAGGTGTTGAAAATTCTAATTCTCAGTAGAGATTAAAGCATTGGAATAATAGCTGAGTTGTATTGCAAGGAGAAAACAACTCTGCTGACAAAAATGAATGAGGAAATTCATAGGATATGACTAAATATGCACCCATGGTGAGGGACAGATTATCTCCACTGAACAAAGTTTTAAAGAGGGTCAAAAAGAGAAATCTGTGTGTTGATCTCATCTCATGAATCAGGTATTCCAACATGCTAGTTACAGGAAATTTTGTTATCCAAATTATTCTTTTAGAATTTCTAGCCCAGATTTGTCTCTCTTTCAATCCATTTCCCATACAGCAGCCATATTTTAAAAAGCACAGATTAGATTGTGACAAGCCCCTGCTTAAAACCCTCCAATTGCCCTTTAATGCCTTTAGAATAAAATTTAGTCTTTTGACCATAGCATATGGGATCTATATGTTTGGCTGTTGCCCAATTTACTGACACATTTTCTTGCATTCATCTCTCTAATCCCTGTTCTTCAAACACATTGCCTTACTTTTGATTCTTAGAATATTCAGGTTCATTTCTGTCAGAGAGCACTGTTTCTCCATCCTGAAATAATCTTGTCCCAGATTTTATGGCTGTTTCCTTGAACAACTCAGATCTGAATACAAATCATCCTTCTACAGTTAGGCCTTCTCTGAACTCATAATTTAAATGTGACCCTTTATACCTGTCCTCTGTGGGTCCACTCTATCCTTCTCTACTTCATCAACTAGTTCTATTTTCTTCACATGGTCTATCATTGTATGAGGTTATTTATTGATTTGTCTGCTTGTTGTGGTCTGTGGCTTGCATCAGATTATAAATTTCATGAGAGTAGTGAATTAGTTTACCACAGAAACCCTGGTATCTAGTATGTGCTGAATACATTTACTGAGTGAAGAATTGAAACCAAAATATTTATTTAATTAAATGAGTAATTATCACATAGTTGAGTTTATTTCTGTTTTAAAACAATTTGATTGTAATCTTTAAAAATCCATGTACATGTAACTCTATAGTTTTTGATGTGATGGTAGCTTTAAATTAGTTTTTTTTTTAAATTTTGAGATAGTTCAATTACTCATGTAAGTTATGTCCACCATATTAATAAAATATAAAAAACTCAAACTAATTTTTTACGGTGTCAAAATTTCAAGTATTTTTAAACAGATTAGACTTATGTTTATCTAAAGCAGTTAGGTAATAAGATAGGCCAATTCATAGAATATTTTGATAAACTAAGTGTTATCATATAGTATAGGGATTGATGCATAATTTCCCTGGAATCATATTAAAGAAATCAGTTTAAAAGTAAATGCAGGTTAGTCTATACTTTTGATGACTCTAAATGCTGAGCAGAATTCCAGGAATTCTGCATTTAGGAATACTGTAGAATCACAAGTATTGGTGTTGGATAAGGTAGCGGGACCCTCTGCATCCCTAAAGGATCACTTGTTTCTACTTCTCAACTTCCAATAAATAAAATGTTACCACATGGGTAGGGTTGGGATAGCACTAAATTTCATCTTTCCTTTCTTTACATAGAAAGTGCTACATAATCTTAACCAAAAAGTCTGGGAATATAAAGAAACTATTCTGCATAGACAATCATATCTCCTTCTATTGATATCTTGATAGAAATTACTTAATTTTAATTTTTCCTTCCAAATACTGAGTTGGATTAGACCACTATGTAACTGATAGGATGAGATATGAGTGTGACTAGCAAGCATCTAAGTGGAAATGCTACTAGGGTTCTAACTTCCTCTTGTCATTAATTAAATGTTGATCTCATAAGCTGCTGTATGTTTATAAATGTATTCTTAGTATCAATCAGATAGTGTGGCAAAAAACATCATAAAATGGTATGGTGGCTTGTTGGGAACCGCCCTGACTGGTATCAGAAGCTGAAACCCCCGCCTAGGCTAAGGCTAAGGGAACGCCCTTGGAACCGTAAGCCAGCAAGGAGACAAAAGCTTATCTCCCTGGCAGGAGTGCTGCTTCTGCTGCTTTATTCATAACTGAACCCCAAAAAGCTTGGTCGGTTAGCCAAAGACGGGTAGGATTCCCCAAGGGGGGGAACGACCTAAGACAGGCACGATTACTTTGGGAGGCCCCCCAAAAGAAGGACTTGGGGGGCTGCAGCAAAAAGGGGTGATGGACCCTTGCTCCTCAGCTTTGACAAAGCCTGAGTTCTCCTCGTCTGGGAGAAAATCTCCTTATCTCTTGGTTGCCTTAGTTCCCTTGCTCCACCTAAGCCTGAAACAATGACAGGGTGGTGCAGCTCTGTGCTGAAAAGGGCAGATTCCCCGGGTGATCAGGCCTAAGAAAAAATATGTAAATTACTGTGAAACCTTCTTTGTTTAGAATGCTCTCAGTTTAATGAGAAGGGTCCTAGGAGGAAGTCTTACAGCTCTTTTACCCTGACTCAAAATAGACCCTCAGAGTTCCTTGTTTTCTATGGTTCCTTACTTCCCCCTAATGAGTACTGTACTTTACCTGAATTATTATGCAAAATGAGCCTAATAAAAGCAGGTTTGGACGGTACATCAGCGCGCTCCTCACTAGAGGGGGTGGCCATTTCATCCCTACTTCTCCACAGAAACTAGTTTGTCTCTGTGCGTGTTTTTCTTTGCGTGTTTTTCGTCAAGCCATCCGCAGCGTGGCTCACTGCTGGCCGGTGACCTACGCAACAGTGGCTCTCTACCATTTTATGGTTTTTACTATTTAAGTAAAAATAGAGAAGAGAAACCAGCAGTCTCCAAGGTGATTTTGCATGAGGATCAAATAAGGTGATATGTGTAACGATGTTTTATTTTTAAAGGATGTATTTTCATTTAACATGCCTGCATCACATTGCACCCCAATTCATTTTTTTATTTGTTTCCCAGTGTTCAGTGTTATTAGGTGAGGTAAAAGCCCCATTTATTAATTAATAGAAAGTTTTATTATTAATAAAGGTTTTATTAATTTTGTGTTTCTACCTCAGTATTTAACAATGGTCTTGTCCTGGTATCTGAGAGGAGAGCAAGCTGATAAAGAACGAAAACAGATCCAGAGTAGTCTTTAAAGAAGAAGGGGCTCACCCTAACATAACATATCACCCTAATATGTTATGGGTGATAAAATGAGTGGTTCAATATTATTAACTGTTTAAAAAGAGTACTTTATATTACTTTCTTAGAAAGCTGGATAGTGGAAAGCCCTCATGTCTGTAATGGGCTGTAATGCCCACAGTACAAGCATATGTGCATGCCACCACTGGAAGGAAGAAATCTGGGCTAAAGGGGAAGACTGCAGCACAGAACCCACACCATTTGACCCTCTGATAACTGTGGGTAGAGGGTAGGGAAGTACCTAGTGAGACTTTTTTTTGTCATAATCCTTCTGCTCTGAGTCAAATTTCTCTTCCCATGTGGGGCTCTGTGGAGAGACCACTGACCCTCAGTGTCCCCTGGCAGAGCCCGGAGTGCTGTGCGTCAGTCAGCTAGCATGCAGGCAGAGCAGCTTAGTGTGCCCGGGCTGCCCTTGGATTTCAGGCAGTGTGAAGAGAGTAGAAAACTCCTCCATGCCCTGAGAGGGGATAAAGCAGTTGCTATGTCTGACTGGGTTAACAGCCAAAGGGAACCACTGAGAGGTGGGGAGAACTCCTGCTGTGGAGGTCTTTAGGGATGATCAGTTTTGCTCAGGGAAAAAATGAAAATCACAGCCAGTACTCCAGCAGTCTGTGCCACCACATACTGAGTCAAGGGGTGATTCAAAGGAATGGCAAGAACTTGTTCTGATCCATCTAAGATTTATCCCATTTGTTAACCTGTCTCAGATCTCAGCTTTGGATGCCCTTGTCACACTCAGTGGCCAGGTGACAAGTGGCATCATCATGGAAATTAGAGAAGCCAGAGAATGGTACAAGTTCTCTTTTATGTAGACTTGACACATATGTGCTCCCCGCATAAGAAGTTACTTACTTTTTATATATGCTGCAAATGCTAACTGGTAAGGCTGCACAGAGGAAAAGGAAACCATAAAGATTAAACATGTATCAAGAGAAACAAAAAAGACTGAGTTACCCACAGTGACTACATTATTAGATAAGACTAAAGTTACCAGATTGGAATATCTATCATCTCTCTGTGTATTTTTTACCACACTACCTCTCCCCAGTGTCCAGTAATGGTAGGTTAATATTAGCAAGAAAAATAAATGAAGAAAAATTACCTTCAATTATTTAAATGCTTCCCTGATAAACACTTTATAATAAATAGATTTATATTAGTATGGTCTTCCAAAACACCCATACAGAAATACTTCTGTATGTATTTTTGACAATTTCTTTTTAAATATTTTATTTATTTTTAGAGAGAGAGAGGAAGGGAAAGAGAAAGGGAGAAAAACATCAATGTGTGGTTGCCTCTCATGCACCCCGTCCTGGGGGCCCTATTTGGCTTGTATCCCAGACATGTGCCCTGACTGGGAATTGAACCGGTGACCCTTTGGGTTGCAGGCCAGTGCTCAATCCACTGAGCCACACCAGCCAGGGCAGGTATTTCTGACAATTTCTTATTAATATTAAAGTTGAAATTAGAATTGAGTTAAAGGGAAAGAACATTTTAAGAAGAGATGGTTTTTAAAGAGAATACTTAAAATTGAGCACAATCTGACCATTCTGGAACTCTTTATCATCTCTTCTACCTATTTGTTTAATTTTTTTAATATTACTTTTTCAAAAAGGTGCTGCAAAATAGGAATTTATGTTTGCTGTATACTTGTCATTTTTCCAGTTATGACTATAAGTGGAAATCATTAAGTGTTCCTATTCGTCAGTCCACTTGCATCTATTATCAAGAAACATACAGTTAATTGTTTATAAAAGATGCTTGCAAGAAAGGTACTCTTTGTGGATGTTTGAGTGTAGTTGAGAAAGTTTGTGGATTTGTTGGTAAATTGAGAAATTTAATAGCTTGGTGTTTTGATTTTTCCATCCTTTCCTTGCACAAAAGACTGCAGTACTTGTGATTCTTGCCTGAACACTTGAGCAAAATCTTGCTGTCCTGTTAATTTGAATATCCCCCTCATCTCACATCTCAGGTCATTCATCTAACATTCTCAATTCAACTCGCAATGGAAACCGTGGTGGTGGTATGCATACTTGAAATCCACAGATGAATTAATATATTTATTCAGTAATTCAGTTTCCTTCTTGATTAAGTCAATTGCTAGAAGTATTAATAGGGTATCTTCGAATTTTGTCCCTAAGCACCTGGTGTAGGTGTTAATATGTAAATAAGCAAAAGAGCAGTTCCCAAAGGAGAGCAGGGGCCACAACTGACAGGAAGATGCATCCATGCATAATGAAGAGCTGGATGCATCCCATTTTCGCTGTAGGACAGATAAGCACATTGTAGGTCTGTGAGGTTGAGGCAAAGGAAAGGTTAATTCTCATAAGGTCATCTTTTTCTACACTAACTGACTAATAATAGGATTCATTAGAATTGTTTAACTTCTGATCATATGAAACTTAGATTTTGCATTTCTCCTATTTTATAATTTGAGAATAATCTTATAGATGTCACAGAGAGACCTATTCTATATAAAGATAATTAATTTAAATTAAAGTTTTAATTTAATTGAATCATCTCTTCTTTTTTAACATATTTTATTTTTTGTTTAATTTTATTGAAATTGTTGTTGCAGTACAATTTTCTATCTTTTACTCCCATCCCAACCCACCCACCCAACCCTCCCCTTCTCCCTCCCATTTCCACCCGCCCCTAGTTTTTATCCATGTGTCCTTGAATCATCTCTTCTTAATGACTTGTGAAATGTAGATTGGTACTTTTAAATGCTTGAGAGCAGAGAACAATAGAAAAAAAGAAGAACCAGAGGAAAAATGAGAGTACAGAAAACAGTACTTGTTTTTCTATGTATGTTTGCTGCAGTAAATTCTCAATAATTATTATGAAGCCAGAACACTAATGTAAATTAAACACAGCCCAGAGACGAACTTGATAGGACTTTCAGTTTTGTAAAGATACTAGATTCATCAACGAGGCAAACTTTTTTAGCACTCACTATGGACAAAGACATCAAATTCAATGAACGATAGTAGAGGAGGGAGAAAGACCTATAATAACGCTTACTTGGCATCAAGTATTATTCTTAGACATTTATGTGAATTACCTCCTTTGATTCTTGCCCTTATTCTAGCTTTATGGTTGAGAAAAAGTGTGACACTGATCACTGAGGTTAACTGGTACAGGGCTGTATGATTATTCTGTTAGCCATGAGAGTTGAGGCCATGATGCTACAGCCAGGAAATATAAGACATGTGAGAGCTTAACAGAATAAAGTATACTGGGTCTATTTCTTCTTCATGTTCTAGACTCAGCTGGTTTGGGAAGCCTTTCTTAGAGTGGTACCTCAGGGGTCCAGGTTGCTTTCATCTTGCAACTATAATACTTTAGCTACAATATCAAGAATGCCTATTTCTTAAGGTCATCATGGAAGAGTAAGGAAGAGTAAGGAATTGCTCAGGAGGACTATAACCAGACCTGGAAATGGCAAACATCTCTTTATATCCATTGTCCTGGAAAATGTAGTTGTGCTGTGTATCACAGGAAGAAATGGATTGATGAACATCTATCAAGTCTCTGCCACCATTAATGTGTAGCATAGTCAAGATTTCAACCTAGATAGATGTACAGGGTCCACCCTCTTAACTGTGTGTTTCTTACAAAGAAACATTTACTATGCAATGTAGTAAATGATGCTAAGCAGAGAAATAAATACAGGAGAGTGAAATGAGAGTACCTTGTAGTCAGTGTGTCTTCATTAAACTCATATCAAAATTGCATGTAACATAGCAAGTTTGGCATTTGTCTTTCTGAATAAATCAGATGACCTGTCAACACCACTCTTTGTTATAGAAGTGTTTCTTTGTAAAAGAAAACATTCTTATGGTTTGCCAATCTTTTTTATTATTTAATTGATTGGGGTGCATTAGTTAATACTCGTTTCCCAATCTTATTGCATGTTTTTTTTCATTCTGTTGATAATATGTCTAACCTAAAAAGGGGATAAACTCCTCTTGCTTTTTCCTTATTCAGCTTTAAAACAAAATTTACACATAAAATATAAACATCTACAAAACCAGTAAGATTCAAATTAACGTTAATTTAATATGACAGATAAGATTATTTTGCTAAAACTGAATTGCTGTTCCCATTGTGACTTTCCATCTTGATTGCTATATTGCTATTCCTTTGATTTTGACATGAGTCAATTGCTCTTGGCCTCTGTGACTTGAAATTTCCTATCCTTTTTTTTTCCCTGTTTAAATAAGGGGGAAACATTTGTTCACTTAGCACTTTCTAGTATCATTTTCCCTTTGGTTAGCTTTGGTGCAAAATCCAGTATTTATATGTTAAGTTGGGCTCTGTCTTGTACATGTCTGTGACACCAAAAGTTGAATTGCCTGGAGGCAGTTTATAAATATAAATGCAAACATGGGCACTAAAATTGTCTAACAGAATTCACAAATGTAGTGGATAATTTTTTTAGTGTGAAACTCGAAGATTTCTATGAATAATTGGGGACATACAGGGACCTGCGCACAAACTGGTAAGGAATGACTCAGGGTGTGGGTTCTTTAAAGGCAAAGAAATAGCTTCACTTGTTTTTCTTTATTCTTTTTTAAATAAAAATGCAGGGTAAGTGTCTCCACAGAAGAAAAGGAACAGGGCTTTATTATTTGCTCCAGAGAAGCTATGTATAATACTGGCCAGCTTGGAATTCAATTCTTCATTTCCACTTTTTAGTACTTTATTGAACCTAATTTGTAAACCTTATTGAACCAGATTTGTAAACTGTATGCTTATTCAACATAAAATATTTCCTGGAATACATATGAAAATTTGAAAAATGGGTTTGTTGAGCAGGCATTTTTAAATTTATGTTATGTATAATGCTATAATCTGATATTTTGATGGATACCTGAAATAATAGAAATTTCTAGTATAATAAAAGTTCAGAGTCTTATATTTTTAGAGCTCTGAATTTCCTGAAATCAAAATAATATATTATTCAAAGAAATAAGGATTAAAGTCTGAATGAAAACTTAAACAAAATACCTCCATTTTGGTTTTTTTCTTCAGTTTCTTTTCTACTCTTTTTGATATTTCCCCCACATTTCTTTCCTTTATTCCCTAGTCCTTACCTTCTCTTTCTTCATTTTCTTCCTCAGTAAAAAAAAAAAAAAAAAAAAAGGATATGAAATGCATAGTTTGTTTAGCATTGAACATTTGTTTAGCATTGTTTAGCTAAGAACAGGGGATTCATAGAGGTACAGGAAACAGTCTTGGATTTCAAGGAGATTTCAGTCTATTAAGTGAAGTAGAAGGAAAAACAATCACTAAAGTATTGAGGTGATGGGCTAAGTGCTATAATAACTAAATTTAAATGGAGAGGGTTAAGCGAAGGTCTAGGCAAGTCTTGAGGCTAGATAGGGGTGAAAGGGCTTCTAAAAACCCTCTTTTAGATTGAGTCTTTAAGGGTGTGTAGGCTACTCAGGTGGTCATGAGATCTTGGGGAGAAAGACATTGTGGGCCATATAACAGATTAAAAACTGTATATACAAATAGGGATTGGCTTTTAAATAAGCCTGTTAGTTCTGTTGGGCTTCTACTGGTGGTGTTACACCAAGTACTTGAAGTGTTTAGTAAACAAAGAAGTATCGTAATCCTCTCCCCAAATATTCAATTAGGTCTCTATCAGGACTGAGGTGTCATCATTTTAAACAACACTCATTGTTTCTTAAGCAGATAGTCCAAAGACTGTGGTTTTATAAACTCTTCCACATTTGGTTTTTAAAATATAACAACAGGCCTGCAGTTGTATTTGGGTATAAAGGTTGAATAAGTTAAACTGTTTTTCATAAGTGAATGAGAAGAATTGTTGGGTAGAGTGGATAGGGGCTGTGGGAACACATTTATGGAGAAACAACTGTGAGAAGAGAGAAATCTTTGAGAATATGAAAAGTAGGAATGCTTCCTGTGGTAAAATGAATTGTATAAAATTGTGCAAGTTATAGCAGTGCAGGGGATGAAGACCAGTAATAATAGGTCAACTTGAAGTGTCTGTGTTATTTTAATTAAAGAAAAAAAAAGCCTCCTTTCTCCACCAAATCTTTAGTGGAAACTACTGCACAAAGAGAGTTTGCTTTGTGTATGTGATTTTTTCAAGAAAGTTGATAAAATGCTCTGCTGGTAATATGCTGGAGCCAGACTCTGTACTAGAAGGAAAGAGCCACTTTGTAAATTTTTAAGGATTTTCTGAGATGGTGGTTAAACACAGCAATTATTAAAAATTAAATTGTATAAACATATAAGCAAGTAAATCACATTAAAAACAAAGTTAATAAATACTGAAAATGTATCACTTTCTAATTCTTTACCATTATTTTTACCATCACCTAGTACTATTATCATTGCTTTTGTGGTTGGTATTGTCAATTGTATGTCTATGCACATGTAGATGTGGTGCACAATAGCCCATCTCTTCAACACTGCATTTTGTGTACTGATACACAGAAATTAATCAGTGGGAGAATTTATAGCATGAAAATTTTCAAGCATTACAGAAAAACAGTAGACTTCATTTGTTTGTTTGTTTGTTTATTTAGAGAGCTGCTTGTCAAACATTTATCTGAATGTAACTGTCCTACTGGACTATTTTCTACTTCTTTCTCCCTTTCCTTCCTCTCTCCTTCCCTCTCTCCCTCCCTCTCTTCTTTTCCCTTTCTCATTTTGCCAATCCCTTCCCTCTTTCACTTCCTCCCTTTCTTTCACTGTCATATCCTTCTTGCTTTCCTTCTTTTTATCCCATCCAACCTTTATTCTCATCTTCTATTGCCATAGGACGTCCCTTTTGTTTTTGGGAACCACCTATGTGTACTAATAGCCTGTCTACGTTAGATGCAGTAGTGCAGTAGAGCATAGGACTTAGGGCCAACCAATCCACACATCCACACATTTTATCCTCGGCCACAGCTGATTCAGGGTGATGTACTTGACTCAAGTCAGGTGAGTCACAGTTGTAACTTCTGCGGAAAATTCTAGGATTTCTGTTTTGAAGATCTAGGAGAGTGTCAATTTCTTTTCTTCTCTATGTGATTCTCCAGGGTAATAGCTTGGGGATTGCTGGAAGTAATTTAGTGGCTATGAGGAAAGATGGGTTGAGATCAAAACCAACACTGGAAAAGGAACTAAAGACACAGGAAAGTAAAGTGGGTCCTGGTCATGTCACTTGAGTCCTAGATTAAGCTACATCTGGACTATTCACCTCCTTGAGCTAATAAATTGTTTTTTTTTTTTTTCATCAAGTGCATTTGGAAAGGGTTTTCTGGCTTTAGTTATATAACACCTTCTAACTGAAACAGATCGAGCCTGTGTCTTGGTCCAAATAGCACAAAACAGTTATCATTCCTAATGCCTGGTGGGATAGTCAGAAATCAGGAGAAGCAAGAGTCCAGACAGAGCCTGTGCTGATAGCAAGGTCGCACATGTGGGAAAAACCCTGAGCTCTCAGAATTAGTACTGGTGGTGATTATATTACTTAACTCTGTTTCACTTTACTATCTATCCACTGATACTTGGCTTTAAAAAAGTGATTACTTTTAATTTTGCTCTTATGAAGTTATAGAATCTGTATTTCTTGGTTTGTTTTATGAATTTTGTCTTCAGAGTTAGTTAAAAGAGAAATTTCTTGAGGTCAGGGACCATATATATGTTTTCAACTTCACATCGCTTGATGTGTTGCTTTGAATTAGCAAGTGTTCAATAGTGTTGTTGACTAACTAATCACATCTTATTGCATCTTAGACAGAAATATTATAATTTCAAAATTTTCCTGCATTTCCATTATTTATTATATGACTCTTTTGAAAATTATATATTACCTAAAGTGTCTCAGCTAAAAAATGGATAGTAAATTGGGCAAATTAGATCAATAACCTGTATCTGTGATAAATTATAAGAAGGAGATTAGAGGAAATGATAGAAAATAAATTCTCCTGTTAAGAAGTTCATGCATTAAGTGGATTAAAACAGTTTATTCCTAGGGTGACCATACATTTCTAGTTTGTCTTTTATGCTGGTGAAATTATTAATAGCACTGTCTTTAATTTTCAAAGATGTCCCAGGGTAGAATGATAAATTTCTTTCTCCAACCATTACTCCAAAAGTTCCCGAACCTAGATAGTGCTTTGAATTATCTGGAGAAAGTATTTTTAAATATTATAACATGTTTTAAATATATTAACATAATATAAAATAACAGTAATATATATATCAAAATTTGAGAAATGTTAACATGTTTTAACATATTTTAAATTAACACATTTTCTTTAACTCTTTTTTTTTAAGAAAAACAATATTGCAGTTTGAATGAAAGAATTTCTTAACCCTACCCCATTTCATTTTCACCCTCACCAGAGGTCACCATTAAAATATTGGCATATGTCCTACTTACATAGGTATGCTTTATTTACATTTTGATTTTGACTATAGAAGAGTTAGATTGTAGTAATTTGCATATAGTTTCATATATTTATATATGTAAAAGTTACTAAAATGAACAAATATGTATATATTCCTATGGAAACATTTCAAAAATATGGATTTCTCTAGGATATTGACTCAGACTGCTTTGGGGTTGTTGTCAGAAATATATATTGTGCTGTGAAGACTCCGCTGTTCCAACAGACTTGGGAAATTTGATTATTGTCAGATCTCAAACTAATTTACAATGTTTATTTAGGTTTAAAATATCTGGTTTCATGAGCTAGAGATTCAATGTTGAATATAAGCAGTAAATATCTCAGGATGAAATCTGATAACGTTAATCAGGTCAATTTTTCAGTGATCTTTTAAAATATAGCTTGGTATATTTTCCCTTTATAATATTAGCATATTAGTTTCCAGGGGTGAGTGAATCATAGAATTTGCACCTATTACTTCAGTTTCCAAAGGGGAGTAGGCCAATTAAATTATATAGTGGTCAGCACAGACAGTATATTAAAAATTAAATGTAAGTAATATGTGGATATAAACAATGTTGATATGTAACTGAATTTCAGGGAGGGCCAAAAACATTTTGGAAGCCATTAACGGTTTCAGAGACTAAGTTTAGAGAAAATGTCCTTTATATACTGAATAAAGAAAAAAAATTATGGAAAGTGCCAAAAATGGGCTTTCAGAATAAAAATAATTAAAGTAAAATATAAAGGTATAAACCATAGTAGATCGCTGATTCCTGTACACACTGGAACGTATCTAATTTCAAAGAGCTCATTAAACTTATTGAAACCCTTACTGTATTATATATTTGACTTCCTTAATCATTGAATGTTTGGTCTCTCTCTAACCAAAACCAACTGATCTGTTGTGCTCTGATTATACAGAGTGTTTACACATTTCTCTTTCAGTCCTAAAGTAAGTTGTAGATTTACTTCATACAGTGCTACTAATGTTAGAAAGCAATGTAGAAGATAAACTTTGAGGCTTTGCCAGACCATTTCAAGTGACATATCTTACATATTCACATATGTATTGTATGAAATTTCTTTGACAGAGTCTCACTACCATCCTTTATCACCAGTCATCAATTGGAAAGACAGCGACATATTTCTAAAATTTCCACAAAAGATTCAACAGTGTCTCTCTCTGTTCTTGAAACTTACAGTGAATTTGGCACTTCATCTTTTTACTTAGTCTTTTGGAGTCTCAAGATAATAGAAAGGGAATAATGGAATGGATAGGATAATTTGGGAAGAAATTGTGTTTGCAACTGAGCAATCAAATAAATCACCCTCTCAGGAAGACAACAATGGAAAAGCTTTTGGCTCTAACAATGGGATAAAGGTAAGCATTCAAAATGACACAACCAGGGCTAATGCAGATAATAGCTTGTCCATCATGGCAATTGTTGCCAATTAATGTTAATAGAAGTATATAGAATTTCATAATATTGCTGGTAGCCATGGCTAGAATATTGTCAATCTCAGTACACGTATCCTTTATAAAACACCTAGAATGAAAAAGTGGAGAAAAATTAAATCAATGCTTTTTTACTGATGGTAAGGGAGATCTTAATTGAGAATCACTTTTTTAAAGAAGTGTTTTAGAAGAAAAATAAGTGGTTTCATATTTCCCTTTATTATCCAGATGGTTCTCAATTGTGGTCTCACAAAAGTTTTGACCTCATTAATCTACTAATTAAATATTACAAGTGCCTGGATCTGTATGAAGCACTGGAGATATAGAAGTGATTAAGACAGTTGAGCCACTGCTAATTATAGCACTTAGTGCTAAGAATACTTCAGGGGAATTACCGAGTACTATGGAAACATGTAAGAAATTTACTAACTCAGGCCTAAGGGCCAGGATATGCTTGTTGGGGAGACAGAAATAAATGAAGAATTGGAAGAAAAGTGAAAGTTAAGCTAAATGAGAAGGGAGGATAAGAGGGATGTGTGTGTTCAAGTCCCCTTAACATTAAAAGTATGTGCAAAGACCTGTAATAAGGATAATATGCTTAATACCTAAAATAAGTTTGCTTTGACAGAATCTGAAGAGGGGCAGGCAGTGAGAGTGGTCAGAAATATATTGCTGATAAATCATGCGATGATTTTAATATTTGATATTTGAATTTTATTATAGAACCCGTTAGTAGTCATTGAAGACTAGGCTTGATCAGACTTGAGTTTTAGGGAGATTGTTTTGAATCATTGTGGAGAATGGGTTAAATGGAGGTACAAATGGCAGCAGGGGGAGCTTTCGGTACTCCAGTTACACCTAGATAAGGGTATGACAGATGAGAGAAATAGGCGGATGCGATAGATTTCAGGGACAGCACTGACAACTACCAGGGCTAGTTTCGACAATCAATTAGGTGATTAACTGGATGAGGTAGATGGTGAAGGGGTAAAAGGAATTAAGGGTAACATGTAAATTGAATATTGCTATAGGTAGGTGGGAACACTGTGTTGTGGTGCCCTTGAATGATATAGAAATCACTGGAGCAGAAAATTATGAAAGATGCTACAAATTGAGTGAGATGCAAACGTTTGATTTAGATGGTTGTTCCTGGGAGTTTCTTGGGCTGGCATTAAGTTTATGAGAGTCACTAACATTTAGATATTAACTCAATCTATAGGAATGAATGAGACCTTTTAGTACATGGAATAAAAAGAGACAAAGGTTCAGCATAAGATTTCCCTGGGAAAAAAAAACATTAAACAGAAAATCATATTTTAAAAAGGAAAAGCTGGGAATGTGGAGCAAAAAATAGAAAATAGAAAACTAGGGAAGAATTAGGACATGTAGAAAGGTTTGTTATGAGATATAGCTTCCACAGAATGCAGTCAATGATAGAGGCCAATTAGATCAAGATTTTTGTCCCCTTAACTCAGTGAGACTGTGAAATTTGCAGCTCAATGCCCCGATCTCATCTTCTGGAAAGGAGATGATGTTGGAGCAAAAGCAGCCCTGAGTATGGATCTCACTCTGTTAATTCTTATGAACATATTCTTTTCTAGCACAGCTAAGAATTTTTGTATTCAATTTGTCCAACTTGTAAAGTCAAAACTTTCTAGACAATCATTACTGAAAGTGGAATTATTCTAGAATTTTATTTATTTTTTTTTGCAGAGTGATTAGATAGTATAGGGACCCAGTTATATCTAGGGATCTTAGCTACAATTTGTATCCTTACAAGCACCCAATTGCTTAATTTCTGACTCTATGGGCCAAAGAAATATATTCCCAGGCAGATTATTGAGTTAAAATCAGATTTTGAGGCCCCTAAAGCTATAATTGTTTTGCTTAGTGAATTTATATTCCTTGCCTGATATTCCTTCTCTGTTTATTTGCAAGAGAAATCCTTCTTCCTTTCCTCCCTCCCTCCTTTCCATCTTTCCTCCCCTTCCTCTCTCCCCTGCTTCCTTCCAAATAGTTCATGCCCTGGGTAAGTCTATTGTTACAAACCAAAAGTACCAAATACCTGAGGAGTAGTGTCCTTGGGGGAAACAGAGCAAACTGTTGGGTTCTTACATCATCTAAACAGGAAAATTTGGAATAGATGCAGTATTTATGATATCAGTTAGAAGATTAAACTTTCTTTCAAGTTGTTTTGTTGTGCGTGTGTAGTGTAACTACAGCACTTAGTGTACTTGCTCTAAGATTGAGTGCCAGAGAAGTAGTACTCATAAGAAAGAAGTCTTAATTTGACTATGATGAGTTATCACTAAAGATATGTCTTGATAACATGAGTGCCATTGTTTTCATAAATGTGTACACGCATGGTGGTGATAAAAATAGTTCCCTTACATGGAGTGCTCAGATATCAGGCACAGTGCTAGGCTGATGGTACACGTCATTCTAATCTTTAGGTACATACTATCTGTTCAAATGAGGAACCTGAGTTTCAGAAGTTTAAGTGACTTTTCCAGATCCAATTAAAAAAGGGGTTTCTAACTTTTCAAGCTGGCCAAAGAAATGGAGAAACTGTATTCTTATCTCAGGCTACAAATTCTTGGAGAAACTGTATTCTTATCTCAGGCTACAAATTCAGTTCTTGGATAATAAAGAAGGTGCTATTTAGTTATCTGGTAGTGATGGAAAGTAGAGGAAAAAAAGAGGCTCGGTCTATGGGTGCTAATAAAACAAAAGACCTGAAGTACACCCACTTAGAAAATATTATCTGGAGTCAGGCAAAATCTTCCTTCTCATCTTTAGCTATGTGTTTCATTTTTATGAATTTTCTGACTTTTCCAAACTTGCCTTTAGTACTCATTTAACTTGCATCTACAACAAATAGATGCAAGCTTTTCTGGGCCCTGCACCCAGCTGGAAACAACAGGTCACTTTTAGTTTGTTCATAGCAGGCTCAGAACTGTCGTTACTCAGCCTAAAGCTTGGCATTCAGCTGTGGCAATGGGTATGAGGGCATACTACCAAAAAACAATATAAACATTTGAGTAGTTCTGGGTAATAACTGTACATTTTAACCCTCTGGCTACTCTAAGTGATGAAGGTGAACCTTAGCATCCAGGATGAGTTCCTATTTATCTTAATCTTCCTTGACAGCATATTTGTTTCTCTAGGATATATATTACTTATATTGCCAAAAGTTAATTTTATGACAGGACATACATATACTGAACAAAAGCAGTGTTACTGTCTTTCACAACTTTTGTTTAAATAAATGTAATTATAATTTTAGTGACACCAAAATAAGTTTGCAAAGTTTAAACTTGCCTTTGCAAATTCAGATTTAAAATAAAAAAATCTATATGCAATTACAAGCTTCAAATTGAAAGGATGTTGTGATAATATGCCATCGTCCACTCCCAGCTGTGTGTCACTTTGAGTCATGATTTTCATGACTTAGCCTCTGAAATGAAACATTTGTTTTCAAGGTAACATCTCAATTACACTATCATCTATAACAAAGTTTAAGGGAAAAGAAACACAGTGTAATGTGAAAAACACTGAAATATTTATGTTAGACACTCAAAAGTTTTACAAAGAAATCTCTAAAGACTGCATGTGTGTACGGCTGCATCCCTGAAACAATCTGGTGCTGTCATCCTGGGGGTTTGTTTGTTCTACAACTTCAGGATTCAAGGAAGGACAACTTTTTTGGTAAACATCCTCTGGCAGTTGATGTTTGGAGAACAAATAAACCTATCTTTTTATATTGCTTTATTTTAGCCCCAGGAAGGTATTAAGTATTATTGTAACAATCTGCTTGTGTTTGGTATCATGTCTTTGCTTATATGACACCATAATAGTCATATTAATAATGACTAAAAATGTGATCACATTAAACTGTTTGTTTCAAGCTGTGGTTTGCCCTACAGTGCTACTATTGTTTCCATTTTTGTTATGCATACAAGGTAGAACAGTCTCAAGCAAGTCATTGACAAATGTTCTTAATTTCATTGCTGGGACTGTGTTATTAAATGTTGTGAGGAAAATGCTCACATCATGAGTTGTTCATCTCAGTAGCCCAAGTTGTGAAGTCAATTATTAATTTCTATTAGCTATAAGATGGTTTGGCTTCAAAAAAAATCTTACACGGCAGAGGAGTTAAAATATATATAACTAATAATTTATACATATACTTCCACTATGAGTGGACATTCTTTCACAACCTATGTCCCCAAGAGTCTCCTAGAACCAGTGGTGAAACTGAAAAAAACAAGTAAGGTCCACCTTCATCTTGTAGCTGGCACAGAGAGTCAAATCTGCCGATCCAACATATTCAGAACTTTAAGGAATTATTTTGCTTTGGATTTAAATCCTCTGCTTAAAATGGGTGGTAACTACAGGGAGAAAGAATTGTGAAATTCTGTCCTCATAATCCAGTAGCCTCTGCACTAAACTGTAACATTTACTACCATTAACAAGAAAATAAGAAAGGAAGGGAAAAATTGTGTGTATTCTGTATATTGCAGTAATTTTGCTGATTGTTATTATATAAATATAATTAAAATATGTGTAAAAATGTGTGTGTGTGTAAGCATGTGTGTTTTAATTGAATCAAGTAATAGAATGCATTACTTTGTTTTAGTAAAGAGACTGAAATTTCAAACACCTGCAAGACCCTCTCTCCTTCCCTTAGGCCAAAGAGGTTAAGTTAAAGGAGGTAATCGGTATTTTTACCTTTACCAAAGAGCTGGAAGATGCTCTTCCAGCTCTTTGATGTTATTCCTAACCTTTGCAGTTCTCCTAGATATTGTTTTTGCTTTATTACTTTGGCATAGAAGTGTGGTTTCAGAAGCTTCTACTCACCTTTTTCTTTGAAAATAACCTACACTTCATGGGTTTGGGAACCAGTATGATTATATTGCCAGCCTGCTAAGAGCACTATGAGAACACATCAGACCACATGACATTATTTGACCCTCATAAATTTGCACTTTCACTGCTGGATCACCAAAATACCTTCTGTGACCAGAAATTAATTATTAGTTTAGAGCCCAGTGGTATGCTGAATAATGTACCCCCCTCTGATATGTGCCCATATTCTACTCTCCAGAACCTGTGAATGCACCACAGAATTAAGTACATAGATACAATAAATGTTGCTAGTTACCTGACCTTGGGATGGGAAAAGACACTGTATTATCCAGGTAGGCCCAACATATCACAAGGTTCCCTATGAAGTGGAAGAGGGAGGCAGATGACGGCATCAGAATGCTATGATGTGAGAAAGACTTGACCACACATTGTTGGCTTTGAAGACAGAATTGGACCAGGGACCAAGAAGCGTGGGAAGCTTCTAGAAGCTGGAAAATCAAGAAATCAGAATCTCTCCTAGAGACTTCAGAAATGAAGTGCCACTCACATATTTGTATTTTATTTTATTTTGTTACTATATATGTATGCAAATTTATTTTAAAATTATATTGAATTCAATATTATATTAGTTTTAAGGGTACATACAGTGATTAGACATTTATGTACCTTATGCAGTGATCAACACAATAAGTATACAATATTACTGATGATATTCCCTATGGTGCACAATATACCCTTATGGTTTATTTTACAGCTAGCAATTCATACTTTTGAGTCCTCTTCAACTTTTTCCATCCATTCCCTCCTCTGCCTTTCTGGCAACCATCAATGTGTTTCTGTATTTATGAGTTTGTTTCTGTTTTGTTTGTTTTACTTTTTATATTTCACATATAAATGCAACCACATGGTATTTTGATTTCAGCCCAGCGAGACCCATTTCAGACTCCCGATTTTCAGAGCTTTGAGTTTGTGTAATTTGTTACAGTAGCAATAGAAAACTAATACAGAGCCTGTGTCACATAAATCCTGGAAAGTCTAGATGTTTCTATTTTCCCAATGTGCGGTTAGCTTGGTTAATATTGGCAAGTTCTTTTGTGAAAGAAATGTATAGCAAGAACTTATGATGCTGTTCATTTCTCTCTCATGGGTACCCATTCTCCCCTTCATTCACAGAGTTTCGGGTCTTCAAACTGACTTAGAGGCTTTAATTCTCTATTTTGATTGCTCAAGTCAGGCATTATTCATCTGAACTAGATGTTTTCCATATATACTAAAATAGTGGGCCTTGTTGGGCTTCTTATCTAGATTGATTTTAGAGACCAGCAAATGTACATTCATGTCAAACGATTCTGTCAATACTCTGCCCTTACTGTTTATAACAGTACCAGCACTCTCCTTGCCTCCACATGTCAGTGTTGCTATTTGGCATCATTCTTGGAGCCTGCAATCCTCCTGTAATTCATTTCAATGACACTATTTCCAATCTTCATCTACTCTGGAAAGTCACCATGGTCCTTTTTAAAGTGCCACCAATGTAATTCTTAATGACTTCAGGAGATAAGGTCTAAGGTCTTATGCAACCTTAGTCAGATTAGGCTACTATAGTGAAATACTAAAAACTGAGTGGCTGAAACAACAAATGTTTATTTCTCACTGTTCTGGAGGCTGGGAAATCCAAGATCAAGCTGCTGGCAAATTCAGTGTCTGGGGAGAGTTCTTTCCCTGGCTTGCAGGTAGCTGTCTTATTGCTGTATCCTGAAGTGGCACATGTGCACAGGTGCATGCACATGAAGAGAGAGAGAGAGAGAGAATGGTATCACACTCTGGTCTTTCCTTATAAGGAACTAATCCCATCATGAAGATCCTGCCTTCATGACCTCATCTAAACCTAATCACCTCCCAAAGGCTCCACTTCTTAACATTGTTACAGTGGTGATATTACAGGGTGTAGCCAAGAGGGGGGCCCCAAATGGGAATTTGAAATGGGGTCCAGAACTTAAGGTGTCCAGGAGATTTTGGGATGTCTCCACCCCCCCCCCCCAGGGGTGGGTTGGGGGAAGGGACAAATGAAGCAGGGCCATTGAGAGCTGTTTTGCATAGCAACAGCCTTGCAGCTAACCTCTGGGTTGGTCATTTAACATATCTATAGCCTTTGGCTGGTTGCATAGATAGGTTAAGTAGCTGTGATCAGCTCTAAGCCAGGGGAATGGAAGTAACTTCCCCACCCAGAAGTAACTCCCCCACCTAGATGTAACTGGGGGGGAGGCGGGTCCCCTGCGTTACAGCGCCTGCATGGGAGCTCAGAGAGGATTGGCTCCAGGACATGGGGCCACACCTGCCCAGACTCATGATGGCAGCCCAGTAAAGCTGGAAGGATATGAGTTCTGGCATGTGAAGCCGAGTGTGGGAGCAGTCGGAAATGAGGCTGCAGAGGAAGATTGGCTGTGGGGATTTAAAACCCAGATTTGGCAGCCATTAAGGAGGACAATCAGGCTGCTTTAGAGAGGAGAACCATGCTGCTTTAGGAAGGAGAAGCACGCGGAGTTGACGGAGTGGAGACTCCTGCAGCCCTGAGAGAGGGGACCATGCGGCAGCCCTGAGAGAGGGAGAACCACACGGCAGCCCTGAGGGAGAGAACCACGCGTCTTTAGCAGAGTGGAGACTCCGGCATCCCAGAGAGAGGGAACCACGCGGCCTTGACAGAGTGGGCCCCCCCCCTCCACAGCTTTAGAAGGGGGAACCACCACCTGGTTTTAGCAGAGATCCCGGTGACTCAGTGGAGGGTGCCAGGAACCCAGGGAGGTCTCCCAGTCGAGAGGGAGTACTAACTGGGAAGAACCAGAGGACTGCCTGAGCCATGGACTTCTATTTCCTTTCCTGAGATACGGTACTCTGGACTGGGCAAAGGGGGAAGGAAGGAAGGACTGTGTGTTTGTGGGTGTTTTTAAGGACTTTGGGATTTTGGTAAAGACATTAGGTCACTACTTTAAGATTGCATAGCATTAAATAAACATTTCCTTTCCTTTTCACAAATCTCTGGTATTGAGAGACGTCTTTCCTCTGGCAGCGGACATAACGGACCTGGGGCCTTCTTTCAATAATAGTATATCATCCCAGGCCCCCCTTGTTGTGTTCTGTAACAGTGATAGGACTTCAACATATGGACTCGAGTTCCAGCCAAGATGGAGGCATAGGTAGAAATCCTTCACTTCCTCACACAACCAAAAGGATACCAACAAATTTAAAAATGATAAACAACCAGAAGCACCAGAAAATCAAAATACATGGAACTCCGACAACCAAGAAGTTAAAGAGACATTCATCCAAACTAGTAGGAAGGGTGGAGATGGGCAGCTGAGCAGAGAGGATGTGGGGCAAGGCAGGGCTGGCTGAATGGGAAACTAAAGACTCAAAACCTCTATCTGTAAAAAACGGAGGGGTTTGTGACAGTGGGAGAAACTCCCAGTGTCACAGGAGAGTTCACTAGAAAGTGGGACTGGAGTCAAGCAAGCCAGCAGCATTGTGCCCTCTCTGACCCCTCCCCCACAAACAGCACCAAAACACAGGAAAGAGGGTTGCCCCACCCTGGTGAATACCTAAGGCACTGCCCCTAACAACTTAACAGATGCTCCAAGACAAAGAAATATGGCCCAAATGGAAGAACAGATCAAAGCTTCAGAAAAAGAGCTAAGCAGTAAGGAGATAGACAACCTATCTGATTCAGAGTTCAAAACACTAGTAATCAGGATGCTCACAGAATTGACTGAGCTCAGTCGCAAAATGAAGGAAGAAATGAAGGCTACACAGAATGAAGTGAAGCAAAATATACAGGGAACCAAAAGTGAAGAGATGGAAACCGGTACTCAAATCAATGATTTGGAACAAAAGGAAGAAGTAAACATCCAACCTAAACAGAATGAAGAAACAAGGATTCAACAAAAATGAGGAGAGGCTTAGGAACCTCTGGGACACCATCAAGAAACATCTGAATCATAGGGATGTCAGAAAGAGAAGTATAACAGCAAGAAATTGAAAACTTATTTGAACAAACAATGAAGGAAAACTTCCCCAAGCTGGTGAAGGAAATAGACTTCCAGGAAGTCCAGGAAGCCCAGAGAGTCCCAAAGAAATTGGACCCAAGAAGGAACATACCAAGGCACATCATCATTAAGTTACCAAAGATTAAAGCTAAGGAGAAAACCTTAAAAGCAACATGAGGAAAGGAGAGAGTTACCTACAAAGGAGTGCCCATAAGACTATCAGCTGTTTTCTCAAAAGAAACCTTATAGGCAAAAAGGGGCTGGAAAGAATTACTTGAAGTCATGAAAGGCAAGGACCTACATCCAAGATTACTCTATCCAGCAAAGCTATCATTTAGAATGAAAGGACAGGCAAAGTGCTTCCCAGATAAGGTCAAGTTAAAGGTGTTCATCAACACCAAGCCCTTATTGTATGAAATGTTAAAGGCACTTAACTAAGAAATAGAAGATCAAAAACTATGAATAGTAAAATGACAACACACTCATAACTATCAACAATTTAACCTAAAAAACAAAAACTAAACAAATAAATAGAACAGGAACAGAATCACAGAAATGGAAATCACATGGAGGGTTATCAGTGGGGAGGAGGAGGTGAAGAAGTGGGGGGGAATGTACAGGGAATAAGAAGCCTAAATGGAAGACATAAAATAGACAGGGGGAGGTTAAGAATAGTATAGGAGACAGAGAAGCCAAAGAACTTATATGTACAACCCACAGACATGAACTAAGGGAGGGTGGATGTGGGAGGGAAGAGGAGTACAGGGCAGAGGGGGGATAAAGGGCAGAAAAAAAGTGGGACAACCATAATAGCATAATCAATAAAATATACATAAAAAAGATTTTTAAAAGGACTTTAACATATGAATTTTGGGGGACACAAACATTCAACCCATAGCACATCCTCCCTGTGACAAGGTTAAAGGCTGTTTGTCTGTATTCATGATAAATCTATTCCAACAGTTCTATATCACTACATCTATGGATATTTTTTAACATGTAGGCAACTCCATTTCCTTTATAGGGTTCCTCAAGAACTGCCTCTTCCAGGTTTTTGAATTCTTCATGTTTCTTTTAGTCGTTTGTTACAACAGGCTCTTGGTCTGTCAGAGCTTTTCTTTAAGTCTTTTGTTACCATGTGCCCACATTTTAATGAAATTAAATGACTTTTTTTGCATACCATTGTTAAGATTTCCATCTTCCAATGTCAACTGGATCCAAACTATCTTCAAACTCCTCTGGGTTAGAAAAATAATTCAGGTTTCCTCATTGTTTGATCTGTTGCTGGCAGTTTTGTTCTTTATTGTCTTCTTGGCCTCTGATTTTACTAGCAGGCAACTGTATCCACTGCAGCTAGTTTCGCAAGTAGGTACTCACCAGAAAGCATGAGTTACCTGACAAAATCTTTAGGAGAATCAAGGAACCAAGTTTCATAGTACAGGAGCATGGTAGACACAAGAAAGCATCCAACTGTCATGTGATTGATTATCCAGACAAAATCTTGTTATTACTGCTTGCCTTCAGGGACTCATAAAATAGAGGGAAAATGAAAAGGTCACAAGGACAAAAGCACCTCAGTGCAACTGCTGCACAATAATTAATTGCCTCTCCACAGTGTTCATCAAAAGAGCCACTTGTGATTGACTTATGTTACCCTTTTGCCTTCCAATTCCCATATAGATACATTTGCTGAATAAAACTCAAGTCACCTATGGAGCTTCAGTTATTAAAAAATTCTATGAATTTAATCCATTTTGAAAATAATTTGTTTTATTTAGGGGATTTCTGTTACAGTAGCATAATCTATTCTATCCTAACTATAATAGAGTAATATATACACATGTGCATGCATTTATACATGTACACACATGTAGATATGCACATCTATATATGGTATATATTCTTTTATAGCCTATTTTATTTTTTGCTAAGAAATATGTTTATCATTCAAAAGTTGTTTACTGATTACTTACTATGTCTTTGCACTTTTCTACATGCTGATACTACATTTTTTAAATGCTGAGCAAAGCCTGAACAAGAAAAATATATGAAGAAAATCATACACACACATCAAGCAAGACAGCTAAAAACAAAAACCAAAAGATAATCTTGAAAAGTTAGATTAAGATATTCCAATAAAAATGACATTACAAACAGAGGAACAACAATTCAAATTTCGAATGATCACTAACTTCTCTTTAGAAATCATGATGATGGATGGCATGAAATAGTATCTTTACACTGAAAAAAAAAAACCTCTTTGTCAAAGCAGACTTTTAAAACCAATTAAAATATACTTTATAACCCTGGCTGGTGTAGCTCAGTGGATTGAGCGCAGGCTGTGAACCAAAGTGTCGCAGGTTCGATTCCCGGTCAGGGTACATGCCTGGGTTGCAGGCCATGACCCCCAGCAACCGCACATTGACGCCTCTTTCTCTCTCTCCCTTCCCTCTCTAAAAATAAGTAAATAAATAAAAATCTAAAAAATAAGAAAAACCCACCATCCAAATGTTAAAAAAAAATAAAAATATACTTTATAAATGAAGGCAAAATAAAGACTTGCAACAGACAGTACTAAAATGTTGGATGGCTATATTAATTTGAGATAAAATACATTTTAAGATAGAGCATTTAATGATAAAAGGATCAATTAATAAGAAGGTCTTATAAAAATTTTGGGTGCATCTAATAACAAAGCTTCAAAATACAAAGCAAAAATGAAGAGATTTAAAGAGAGAAATAAAATGTCACCCACAAAAAAATCATTAATTGCTGAAACAGATATAATATGATCTGAATAATACTTTACCTTGACCTAATTAATGTTTATAAAAAATTACACATAATAATTGAAAAATACACTTTTTTAAAGTGCACATGGCACTTCTACCAAGGCAAAATATGTGCTGGATTATCAAACTAGTCTCACCAAATAAAAGATTTAAAATGATATAGAGTATGTTCTCTGATACAGAGAGAAATTAAATAGAAATCCATAACTGTAAGATGTCTAGGAAAACCTCAAAATATTTAGAAGAAATAACATAATTCTCAGTAGTCCATAAGTCACAGGAGGAATCACATAGGAATTTATAAAATATTTCAAACACCATGAAAATGAAAATGGAATATAAGAAAATCTGTCTGCTGCCTAGGTTTTAGAACACAGCCCATACCTACGTGTTTCTGTATTTGCTGACTGCTTTCCTCCTAATGGCAGAATAGAGTAGTTGAGACAAAGAACATATGAACAGCCACAAAGTCTAAAGTTTTTACCATCTGGCTTCTTACAAAACGAGTTTGTGGACTCTTATGTTAAGCCATCACTCAGAATATGTACCTATTGGTGGGATGGGGATTTTGGCATATTGATTATTTTGTTTCCATACCTGTACTAATTAAAAGTCACAAATGAACTCTGGCTGGTGTGGCTCAGTGGTTGAGTGCTGCCTGCGAATCAAAGGGTCACTGGTTCAATTCCCAGTCAGGGCACATATCTGGGTTGTGGGCCAGGTCCCCAGGAGGGGGCACACTAGAGGTAATCACACATTGATGTTTCTCTTGCTTTCTCTCTCCTTTCCCCTCTCTAAAAAATAAAATAAAATCTTAAAAGTCACAAATGAAAGTTGTTGGTTTCAAGGGTGTGAGAGATCAAAAGGGTGATTAATATGCACCAAGTACTAATGTTGTTATTGATTGGGTTCTGAGTACAGACAGCATCGCTGCATAGAGCAACTGTGTTCAAGGTAATGGCCATACCCTATCTGAATGTTTTTGTTAATACAGATATAATTCTTATTTATTTATTTTTGGAAAATAGAAATGTATATAAACACAGAAGTAAGATCTCTTCATGGAAAATGACTAAAAAAGAGAAGAAAGAGAACTTGGAAATAAAACTCTAAGCTGTATGTTGGAGCACATAATTTAAAATTATAATTATGCATTAGAAATTAAAGAGAATGTTGCTTTTTTTGGTTTGAGTTTAATTTCCTTCTGATTGAGAAACAATTGAGAATGAAGTTACAAAGCCAAAGCAAAATTTGATTTTAAAATTTACATAGCCAGTGTGAAGTAACTGGCTAATATTCTGCACCTAAGAGAATCCAATTCAGACAAATTTAGACATCAACTACCTTTGTATGATTTTTGTAAGACTTTGAGGTGATAGCATACTTGTGGACTACCTATGCTTGGCACATGATAAGCACTCAATAATTATGGAAGTGTTTTTATTGTAATTATTTGTATTTCTCTTCAACACGTGAAGTCATTGCCACCATTCCCACCATAGCTACTAAGGGAAGCTCTCACCTGTAACATAGACTTTATCAAAGGGTCTAGAACAACAATACTTGACATGTATTAAGAATGCTTTATGGTTCTTTCAGTTTTGTCTTTCTTGTGTTCATTCCTAGAAACAATAAAATATTTGTGAAGCTTTAATATATTTATCAATTGGCTTTATAGTGACCCAACAATGAACTGTCATGGAGAGAATTACACAGGTGTACATATGTGTGTGATAGACTCATGGTTCTTCGATATTAGAAGTGCTTCCAGGGGAAAGATGATAAACACTAAACCTCTGTGAGAGTCACACAGCTTTTAGAAGACAGATTTTTATTCTCTTTCACCATAAGAGCTAATGTAGTGTCAATGACACTTTGCAAACAAATAAACAATGCTTCTTCTGGGGCTGCTAAATTTGATATCAGAAAAGAGATGATAGATTGCACTCACCATCTAGTCAAATTATGTTTGCAAGCTATTGGGTGACAACATGTAGTTTAGGCAATCAATCAATTAAAAAATCCCAATATTTGTAGGGATTGATGGCTATTGTTCCATTAGGTATCATTGTTGCATTATTTTAAGAGTGCTATTAGCCACAGGCACAGGCAAAATATAAGAACTAAATGTTAAAAGAAAAGGTGACCTTCCTTCTTGGAACATATATAAATAGTAAATGAGCTCTATACCCTCCAACATTGATGTTTCAAGGTAATTTAATAACAAGACCCTTAACTAAAATACTGAAGTGTGATACTATATATCACACTTAGAGGCATTTGCTGCTTGTGAGGCAATTAGTTACAGTGACTTTTCCAATCCCACCGTATTAAATTCAATTAATCTATCATTGGTTGAAAGATACCTTGGTTTTATTAGACGTTTTCTAGACATTCACAGTCATTAATAACAGTCGTATATTCAAAGTTGTAGCCTGGAGAGACAGGTGTTTATTCATTTCCAACACAATGGATCAGACATTATATTTAGTTTCTACAATAGCTGTCTGTTGGTCAAGGTCAAGTGTGTATGTGTGTGTGAGTGAGAGAGGGAGGGAGACAGAAAAAGGGAGAGAGAGAGGCAGAGAGGAAAAGAGAGAGAAAGAATGACTAGAAGGGAGAGAATTTTATTGCTCATATCATTTTGACTTTCAAAATAACCCTTCCTTTAATCCCTCAGACCAGGCTGAATTTTCATGCTAGTCTGCTGTCTCCAAGAAGGAAGAAACTAGATTTGTGTATTTATATGTGATACTTTTAAGAGTATAGTGCTCTTGTAGATATTAATTCTGATTCCAAAGGAACAGTAGTTGATATTAAAACTATTAGAGAGTAAAGAAGGGAAATGACATGGAATAAGAATGTATCTCAGTTAGTCTAAATGACAGTCCACAAGTGACATTTAAAGAGTGTATGTTAGTCATTAAGAACACCAGCATTGGGGTCAGAGACACATGAGCCTGAGTCTCAGCTGCACTCAGGGACTTTGCTGAGATGGCAGAGATTGGCTGATACTGGGCAAGGTAATTAATTACATTCTCTAAATCTTATTTTCAGCATTCAGCAATGGGAAAACCAAAAATACCACTGCATTGGCTTGTGTGAATTAGTATTAACATCATCATGTATTTGTTTCATGATGTCTAAACAAGCAATTATATATGCTATGGACAGTGTGTTGCATCTCTAAGATGTTTGAAGAGTGTGCAGCACTCTGCCTAGTACACGGCAGAGAGAGAGTACTAAAGAAACAGCACCTGCTGTTCCTCATTGCCTAGCAATCAGGCATTCCTTCTTTCAGTTTTGCAAACAGAATTCTGATTTTGTTCGCATTTGAGGAAAGATATGCTCTGCACGGGGTATAACTAGTGAGAGATTGGTCAATTATATTTCAATTATATTAATCATGGTTTGTTTTTTTTTTACCTAGTTTAGGATTAAGCATGTGATCTTGTTCTAGCTAAAATGATGTAAAAGTAACGCTGTTGAGGGACTTTAAGGAAAAATGTTTCCTGTCTAATTAAAAGAGAGAGCTGGCCCTTCACTCACTCCCTTCCGAACTTTGCCTTTGAACACAGTTACATGCAACTATGGAGTCTATAGCAGCCTCTGGCAATCATGAGGGAAGAATCCAGAGAATCATAAATGACAGAAAGGCCTGACATGGTTGAACTGCTGAATTAACCTGTGAACTTCTTGTCATTCAAGATTTATTAATATAACCACATGTTTAAGCTACTGGACAGTAGGTATGCTATTACTTGAAGCTAAAAAACATTTTAAGGCTATAGCTATATTTAAAATGCATGATTGCATTAAGTTCTTTTGGGGGGAAGTCCTAAATGAAGAAAAAAGAAATAATACTCTAAAATACTTAAATTTAATCATTGATATATTTCATTTATACTTTTATTCAACACATGTTTTTCAGATCTAAAAGTGAAACAAAACAGATGAGGTACTGGATGGGGGCAGATACTAAACAAGTTAGGCTAGTTAATGATAGTTAAGCATCTTGTTCTAAAATTCCACAGGACTTGGAACTTTGCAGAACAGAACATTAATCTGGCGTTGCCAGAGCAAGCTTTCTCAGAGTCTCTGCAAAGTGAGGGTAGAGTGATCTCTACTAATATTGCTTCAAAGATTGGAGATTAATGCTATCATTTATTATTTAAGCATTATCTCTAACCTCAATAAATAATAGCTGAATGAATGAGCAAGTGGTAGATTTTCTCATTGGTACTAATAATGGTATATTTTATCTAAAGTTTAGTTCTCTAAAGAGAATGGAGCACAATTCATTTTAGAAGACATCACTTAAAAACCACTTATTAGAAATTTAAAAAAGGTTGTTGAAATGTTCATGAACTGAAGGCCCTTGGACAGATGACATTGATGCTTCATTTATTTTCTTGTGGATTTTCTATTCTGCATTATATTGCAACACTAATAATGTATCTTTCACTTCAACCATTTAGGCCCAAATGAAATTTATGTTTGTTTGAAAATAGTAGTCTAGGATGATCAAATACAATTTCCTTACTTTATTTTTATTTTTTTTATTGTAATTGTTGTTCAAGTACAGTTTTCTGCCTTTTACTCTCATCCCAGCTCCCCCAGCCCTCCCCATCTCCCTCTTGTTTCCACCCCACCTTTGTTTTTGTCCATGTGTTCTTTATACTTGTCTCTGCAAACCCTTCCCCTTTTCCCCTGAAATTCCCTCCCCTCTCCACTCTGGCTACTGTCAGCCTGTTCTCTATTTCAGTGTCTTTGGTTATATTTTGCTTGTTTGTTTGTTTTGTTGTCTAGGTTCCTGCTAAAGGTGAGATCATATGGTATTTGTCTTTCAGCACCTGGCTTATTTCACTTAGCATAATGCTTTCCAGCTCCATCCATGCTGTTGCAAAGGGTAGGAGCTCCTTCTTTCTTTCTGCTGCATAGAATTCCATTGTGTAAATGTATCATAGTTTTTTGATCCATTCATTTACTGATGGGCATCTAGGTTGATTCCAACACTTGACTGTTGTAAATTGTGCTGCTATGAACACTGGGGTGCATAGGTTCTTTTGGATTGGTGTTTCAGGGTTCTTAGGATATAATCCTAGCAGTGGAATTGCTGGGGCAAAAGGCAGGTCCATTTTTAGTTTTCTGAGGACAATTTTCTTACTTTAAAAGAGCCAGGTAAGTATAGCTCCTCAAAGTATAATTAATGCACAGAAAATTTTATTGACATAAAATTCAGTATATATAATAATGACTCTTAGAATATCAGTATATATGTGGGTCTTTGTTAATTTTCACCTATTTTACTGGTATATACACAAAATCATATAGGGGAAAACTAGATACAACTAATGAATTTGCAGTCATATTGAATTTAATAAAAAGAATAGCATATATTCTCAAATCATCTAAAGAGTTATTAACAATAATAATCAGTTAACATTTATTGAGCATCTGTTTTGTGCCAGACCCTGTTCTGAGCAATATATGAATATTAAGTCACTTAAACCAATGACATTACTCTTTTTTTTTAAGATTTTATTTATTTATTTTTAGAGAGGGAAGGGAGGGAGATAGAGAGAGAGAGAAACACCAATGTGTGGTTGCTGGGGGTCATGGCCTTGCAACCCAGGCATGTACCCTGACTGGGAATCAAACTTGCGACACTTTGGTTCGCAGCCCGCGTTCAATCCACTGAGCTACATCAGCCAGGGCTCCAATGACATTACTCTTACTGGTTTTATTTTACAAAGGGGGAAACTGGGACATGGGGAGGTTTATTAACTTGCTTAAAGATACACAGCTAGTAAGTGGCAGATCTGGGACATAATCTGGGATAGATCTAGGCACTACTATCGGTTCCATGCTCTTTTTTTTTGAGATTTTATTTATTTACTTTCAGAGAGGGAAGGGAGGGAGAAAGAGAGAGAGAAATATCAATGTGTGGTTGCTGGGGGCCATGGCCTGCAACCCAGGCATGTGCCCTCACTGGGAATCGAACCTGTGATACTTTGGTTTGCAGCCTGCACTCAATCCACTGAGCTACGCCAGCCAGGGCGGTTTCATGCTCTTAATCACATAAATGACTTGGGGAAAGTGAGATTTATATTAGTAAGTCATTTGTAAGTGCTCATGATTCTGTTCTTTTATGCTTAGGGATTATGAGAAATAAAAAAAAAATCAATACTGTTTTGAGTAAATATTAGTGGTTTCTTGTAGGAAGAGGGATCTTCCTAGAAACCTGAATACATCATGTTTTATAAAAAATATTTGTTTTTTTTTTTTTTTAGAGAGAGGAAAGGGAGGGAAGAGAAAGGTTGAGAAACATTGATCAGTTGCTTCCCACACACACCCTGACTTGACCAGGGACTGAACCTACAACCTAAGAATGTGCCCTGACGATTGGCTGGATGACACCAAAACCAGCTGATCATTGACCATTATTGGCTGGATGGTGCCAAAACCAACTGAGCCACACCAGTCAGGACTGAAAACATTCTGCTTTTGACAAGCAGTATCTAAAGGGGGGTGTGCATTTGCGCAGGACAAAGAGCAGGAGAAAAGGCACCAGTGCAGGAATGAGCATATAATACATATGGAACTTCAAAACATGGATAAAAAGGGTCTCAGAAAAAGTAAAGTTTGTATGTATGTTTTGTTTATTCCTGTTCTTTGTTGTCTGCATGCTTTTCTATTCCTCTCAGATCCTTCTACAATTAAATGATGTGACATGCCTCATAAGGACTCCTTAAAGATGTCCACAGCCCAATGCCTGGAACATTTGAATAGGTTAAGTTACGTGGCAAAAGGGACTTTGCAGATGTAATTTACATTATACACTTCAAAATAGGCAGATTATCCTGGATTATTTGGATGAGCTCAAAGTCTCCCCTTGAGCCCTTAATTCTGGCTGGAATCAGGAGAATGCAAAACAGCAGATGGCAGAGGAGATGCCACAGAAGGGAAATAGGCCTAAAGCCTGAAAGCTACTGAACATACTGTTGCTGGTTCTGAGATGTAACATGTAAGTACTGGAAAGAAGCATCTAAGAGTTCAAGTGTCCCTGACTCACAACAAGCAAAGAAAGGGAACAAATTCCATAGTTTTAATGGAGCAGAAATGTGCCAACAATGTAAATGAGCTGAGTGGCTTTTTCTCCAGGATTTACAATAAAGAACACAGCCCTGTGAACACCTTGGTTTTCTCCAGAGAGACCCATCTCAGGTTTCTGAGCTAAACCTTGAGAGTCTTGCAATTTACCAAGGTTGTGGTAATCTGTTATGACAGTAATAGAAAATGAATACAGCTAATGTGTAGGAGATTATATTTGGACTATGGAGGAGGCAAGGAAGGGCAAATAATGGTAAAACTTCTATCAAATCCTGATAATAATGGGAATATAAGAAGTCTGTCTGGAAAAAGTCTAGCCATTGTTAACATAACCAGAATGGTTTGTCCAACATTGATGCAACCTGGCAGCCAAGGAGGGTGAATTGGAATGTGTATGTGTGAACAATGAAGACTTCACTGTACTAGTCAGTGGGGGTGGTAGATGCACTGAGTGAGCATTAAAATGACTGAGCTGATACAGTAATGAATCTGCATCACATTTTGCATTAAGCTTGAACATTCCTCCAAAGAAACTATTTACATGATTCAGAAGGCTGCAGCTATGGGCAACTGGTGATTGGTAGCCTCGTCATGACAACATACCTGCTCATGCATCATGTATCATACAGAGGTCTTGGGCCAAACATCAAACCAACTTGGTGACTCAGCCCCACTACAGCCCAGATTTGGTTCCCTGTGACTTCTGGCTTTTCCCAAAACTCAAATTACCTTTCAAAGGGAAGAGATTTCAGACCATTGATGAGGTTCAGAAAAATACAACAGGGCAGCTGAAAGCAACTGGGAGAACTGTGTGAGGTCCCAATGTGCTTCCTTTGAAGAAGAATGAGGTGTCATTGTCCTGTATACAATGTTTCTTGTATATTCTTCAATAAATGTATCTATTTTTCATGTTACATGGCTGGATACCTTCTGGACAGAATTCATGTATAAATCCAAAAAACTTTTTCTCAGATTACTGTGGAGACTCATATTAAAAATTGTCCTTACCAATTTTTCTATCCAGGTTTTTAACTAAAGTCATTATTTCTCAAGGCACTTTTAAGAATGGTTAATTGAGTAGATTTTCTTTCTTAATTTTCCTCTCTGCATAGCATGAGTTTTCATTTAACTGGGATTTTTTTTTTTAATTTTAGTCAATACTTACAGGAAAACAGTGGGACAAGGATAATGTTTACTTTGAGAATTCTTATGATTAGACATTTTATGGATTTTTATATGGAGGGGTGAGAGAAAACAGTCTTGCTTACTTGTATGTTGAAATATAAAAAGAAAAAGTCATTTGTCATGAGAAAATTACTGGTAATGTAGATTAGTTGTGGTTTCTGAAATTTGATGTTTATGCTTCTTGCCAAGAAAAAAATTGCAGCATTGAATATGCTTTTCCTCTTGGTGTATCTCTGTATTACGTTTCTTATTTCAGGCTTTATCATAGTCTACTGCCCTCATGTGGATCTGTTTGTGAGGACTGAAACCAACTGCTTAATTAAATAATACTCAAGTTAATAGCTTCATCTTTCCTCCTTTTACCAGTAATCTGTTTAGTTTTATGTCTACAAAGGTAAAAACACTTAATTTTTAGATAATTATTTTTCAACATCAAAGATGCAAAATTTATCTAAAAGGATCATTCTATCCTACACAAATTTTTATCAGAAATTTAGGAAAATAACCAACAATCCTACTGAGCTTAGGGCAGAGGCTATATTTTCTTTGGCTGATTGAATTAAATACTTTTTGTTGATTAGCTATTTTTGTTGTTACAGTGGAATAACTGAAGCTATGTTAAATAGAAATGTCTTTTATTGATCAAGCTGCTAAAATTACTTGGCACTAAAGAAATGTACAATTTAAAACGTTACACGCTTAAATCTTAAGTAAAAAAGAATTACAGAGATCATTGGGGTGAGCTGAATTCTAATGATTCAGATTATGTTTATCTAATTTCTTTTGAGAATAGCTCTCATGTTTTAATTGTGTGTGTTTTATTTCAGTTTGATTCCAGAACATATACTATTGATTACCTCAGTGTTTAAATAAAAAAAGTAGCTGAAATAAATAATTTGTATTCTGTTTAATTGTTCTATTTCAAAACAAATAGTTTACAAGTCCCCAATGTTCACTGCAGATACGGCCTCTTTATTGTGATTCCACAGTTTAAACTAATAGAACCCAAGTGTACACAGATATAATAAATAATTATTCAGATATTTAGATTTCATAAATGTGTTTACTTTTATAACCTGGTTATAAGGCTAATATATTATTAATCTAAAAAGTTAGGGAAAACTTATATAAAAAAGGTAATAAAAGTCACTTATGACAACACTATCAATATAGTGTTAATATTTCAGGGAGGTGCTTTTTAAAGACATTTTATTTTGCATATTAATGGGCTACATTTTGAGAGAAAATTGATATATTATATGCCCTTCTTATCACAAGATCTTCCTCTTTGCTAGTCCAAGAAATGCTGGGTCAGGGACCCCAGTTCCCGCAGTGCTGGAGCTGAGAGAGAGTGAGTCCAAGTAAGTCTGTGCATGAGCCATTTAAAAGGAACTGCCTAGGACTCCATAAGCTCTCTGTCTCCCTCAGCCTCAATGCCAGCTGGTTTTACAGCCAGAAGTTATAGGGATTTCTCTCTCTGACACTGGAATCCTGGGCTGGGGGACATACTATGGGGCTGGGACCCCTTACTCCTCAGGGGAACTCTGCAGCCAAGATATCCTTCCCATTTTTTATTTTTTCATTTTATTTTTTAAAATATTTTATTTATTTATTTTAAACAGAAGGGAATGGGGGAAGGGAGACAGGAAGAGAAACATCAGTGTGTGGTTGCCTCTTATGCATACCACACTGGGGACCTGGCCCACAACCCAGGCATGTGCCCTGACTGGGAATGGAACCTGCAACCCTTTGGTTCACAGGCTGGTGCTCAGCCACTGAGCCACATCAGCCAGGGCCCCTCCCAATTCTTACCTGCCATATGTGAATGTGGGACCAGCCCTGTTATGCATTTCTGTCCCTCCTACCAGTCTCCATGTGGCTCTTTGTTAATGCCCTTGTTGTAGGACTCTCATTCAGCCAGATTTCAGGTGGTTCTGAATGATAGTTGTTTTGCAGTTTAGCCCCAATTTTGGTGTGGTTGTGGGAGGAACTGAGTCCCACATTTACCTGTGCTGCCATTTTGCCCAGAAGTTCTTTAGCCACTATGTCAAATTTTCTATTTTTCCTTACAATCAGTTCTCAGATTTTTTAATTCTTTGATCAAAATTTGATAAGTTTTGTGGTTCTTTATATGTTTATATTTAAGTATGTTATTTTTCATAACATTTTGCAAATATCTATGCCACCTTGTAAAGTGTAGTACTGTTATTTGAAAGTCAGTTGTGCCCTGGCTGGCTAGGTCAGTTGATTAGGGAGTTGCCTGGGTATGCAAAGACTGCAGGTTTTATTCTCCATCAGGACACATACAAGAAGTAACCAATGAAAGCATAAATAATTGGAACAACAAATTCTCCCTCTCTTTCTTTCTTTCTGTCTTCTCTTTCCTTCCTTCCTTCCTTCCTTCCTTCCTTCCTTCCTTCCTTCCTTCCTTTCTTTTTTCTTTCTCTTCTTTCTTTTTTCTTCTTTCCTTCCTTCTTTCCTCCCTTTCTTTTTCTTCCTTCCTTTCTTTCTTTGTCTCTCCCTCTCTCTAAAAATCAGTAAATAAAATCATTTTATTTATGTATAATAGCATCAAAGAAGAAATAGATTTTGCAGAATCAAATATACTATTTATGTTTTCTTTTGTATGGCAGCTACTTCTTACAAGCAGAAGTGTTTCCCAAATTTCCAAAATAGAATAAATGCTTTTTCTATTGAATTTTTCCTTAGAACATTGAAGTAATGTTAGTCTGAAAACACTTTTTTTAATTGTGCATAGTTTCTGAGATTATCTTTTGTTAAAGAAAAAAACTCTTATGTTAAAAAGTCTTAGAGTTTTGTTCCAGTGCACAGAAGAGTCAAGGGTTTCTGCTTTTATGATGAGAGTCAAGCAAAACACTAGATGTAAAATATGTTTATATAAATAATCACATTTCTAGGTGAAGTTTTAGGGATGCCAATATCAAAGTATACCTGGAAAAAAATGAAAGCTCAATTCTAATAGGTTCTCAAATATATATATCAATATACAATTTTTATATTGATTTAAAATGGCATTGGTTATTCTTAAAATATTTTTAAAGTTTTTTTAATAGCCACATATTTTCTATGAAATTCCTTGAGATGTTACTTCAAAGTATCTTTCCCTTTGGATGCACTTATTTTTAAAGAGTTAACTATGCAAAAAAAGTAAGCTGTGCCTCAAGAATAATCATGCTGGGAGCTAACCTCCACCAGAAAGGTAAATCTGCTGAGGCTGTACAAGGCGGAACTGTGCTAATGCCAGTGCATTTTATTTGGATTGAATTTCCTACAACTAGATCTGAATTAACCAGAGCCCTCAATTTTTTCCCCTTTGGTAGAGGTCTGACTGATTTGATTTCAAGTCACTTGGGATTTTAAGAAACAAAATCCTCTCCCATTAAAACTGCATGGTGTTTATGACCACCACTGGGATGGTTTAAAAAACAATGATAAAAGTGGACTTATGAAAAATAAAGCTGGCTAATTACAGCAAATGGGCTTAATTTAAGAACCACAGGTGCCTCTTTTATAAGCTTTTGTTGAGCTCTTGCCCATAGCATGTTTATAGGACAAGGTTCGATCTGAAGTTTTTGCTGTGGCCAGCTTTAAATGGGAAACAGTTGTTCACCTCTATTTATAGTTCAGATGGTTCAGACCACATATGATGTCATAGTAAGGAGAAAACCTTGGAAAGCACGTTTCTGCCTTGAGGAATATTACATTTGATTCATTATTTATAGAATTTAAGTAAAACAATTTCAATTAATGCCCCGGCAAAGAACCCCTTTGCTAATATATTTTTGTTTTAAGTAGAACTATAGAGGGACTTACTGTCTAGTTCACAGATTTTACTTTTAGAAATCTGTGGCATGAGAAGCACTAACATATATTTAGAGAAAATATTTTTTGTTGAAATAACTTTGGGTGAAGTGGATATCTATAAGATTATAAATAAGATGTGTGTTATTTTATATTCTAAGACCTAAAACATTTCTTCAAGTATATGTATACATTTTTGCACTGACATTTAATTTGCAAGTTGCTTTATTTAATTTGGTTATGTTAGTGAATATTTATTTAGAAAAGCCTGTAATCTCCAAAAGTGAGAATATCTCTTCTACTCTTTGCCTAACTCCTGACGCATATACTTGGTTGATATATTTTTAATGGATGTGATAAGCTTTTAAATCGTCTAGGTGCTTAGAGTTTAGGTTGGTTCTTGAGGTCCTTGTGTTTATAAATCAAGCAGGCATCTAATCTTGTCCTGGAAGAGTTAGAACTTCTGGGCTATAATGAAAGATTTAGACTAGAATTACTTAGAGAGATTCAAAGAGGAAGCTAAAATACCTCAAAGATTACCCTCTTGAAAGCCTAGGGCAGTAGCAAGAACAACAAAAATTAAATGTTGCCAATTACTTTTTAATATAAAAATTATATCATAAACAAATGACCTAAAATTCAGTAAATGACACCATTTCAGATATATTTAATCTGTGCATAGATTAGAATAGGCTATGATATCCACATATTAAATATAATTATAGGTGTGCAACTATTTGTTTTTGATATTTACCAGGGAAAATTTCACACAAGCCATTTTGGTTTATCTTTTACATTAATTTCATGGTTATGTTTGGAAAGCATATGTTATATACCAGAACAAAACCCTGAGTTCTTCATCTGTTCAATCAAGCTGACAATGCTCTCTTGCAGAATTCTTGTTAGAATTGAAGGGGCTCAGTGAATGGTACGATTGTGTTGTTTTTGCATTAATAGATATATTTATAGCATTTCTTATTTTAACATATCACTCTGCTTTGTAAAACTATTTCTTTATCAACAACTACTAACTAAACAGGCCTTGAGACTCACTCACTCATGCAGCTCAAACATGAGCATATATCAACAGTAACTAATATAACCCCCAAATTACTACATTTTAAGGAAAATCATATGTAACTTTATATCCATCAAAATATATTTCCATTCTTATCATTATTTCATATTTTAAAAGGACAATCCTGACTACTGAAGAAAGATAAATAGGCAATTTCCCCATTATTATGATTAAATGTTATCTTAACAACAGCAGTTTATTTGACACCTATTACATTGAAAATGGCATCCATAATAAAATTATTACTGACCTTTACAATATAAATATTATCCCAAGTTTATATACGGTAGAAATGAGAGTTGAAGAGGTTATGTATTTTGTTCAAAGTGACCAAACATTAAGTAAATAAGGTTTCCCTGACTCCTGCTTTCTCAGTGTTTCTGGAAATGCAGCCATCAGCTCCCCTTGGGGGGAGCTCAGCTAGCCAACTGATGTGTATAGACTTTTAAGTCTAGAGCTAGGTTAACTTTGTTTGGAAGGTTTAAGAATAACTTAATATTGCTTAATCTTTTCTGTACTACTGTTGCTACAAAAATATTCGATTCAATTTTTTTTTTTACATTGGCATTTGAGCACAAATTATAAAGCAATAATAGAGTAAGTAAGGTAAACATATATCTGAAGGACATTCCTGACAGAAAACAATCATAGGTAAAATGCAGTGCAGTAGGGCAATTTTACATATTTTTTAACTTCATTTTGCCATAAAATGAAAAATAAGAGTCAGAATTTTAGTTTTATATTTCCGGTATATCTCTTTTGATAAATGTACTCTTATTTATATATTATAATATATATGCATTTCTAATTATATTTATAATTTAAATTAAAAATATATTGTAAAATCTTTAGTCACTGTATATTATAGTGTCTAGGAGGCTTTGAAAAAAGACTCCACATAGCATTTAGAAAGTGGAAGAATTACAATAGTAATTCCCAAATTCCTCTAGGTAAATATTAAGTTGTACCTCTGCCCTGAAAATAAGAAACATTCCTTGTTTAGGACAGATTTCTGCATCTGCTCTAGCTCTCCAACCATTTGTTCTCCATGGCTCTTGGTTCCCCCTCTAGAAATTCTGTCTTTTCCTATTATTTTCTTTGTATTTATTGAAGGAATAAACTGAAGAATATCCCTTCTTTAGAGGCTGAGGAATATCCTGCCTGTAAATGTTTGGGATCTAAACATTCCTCCTCAAAGATTGAATGTTTGCCAATAATTATTTAGTTTTACCATACCAGGTAATAAATAACATTTTAATTTTATTATTCACACACCGATCTGTGATTATTTTAATATTTCTATATGTTTTTATTGTAGACTAAAATACTTTCTCCATAAATATACATATTTAAGATTGATTAATTACTTAGCCTAGTGGAAACAAGGACAAAGACACATTTAATGTCTCAAAATTTTTCAATGAAAGAGATTGATGAGTATCAAAAGTTAAAACATTGCATAACAAGTATTGTAAAAACAGTTTGTGTTTGTTAAATTTTGGGAACATAGAGGAGCACCAGCCTAGCACAAAAAATCAGAGATAGGTTCTTTTTTTAATTATGTTTTATTGATTATGCTGTTACAGTTGTCCTGATTTTCCCCCTTTATGCCCCTCCATCCAGCACCCCCCTACTTCAAGCAATCCCCCCACCCCCGCATTGCTCATGTCCATGGGTCATGCATATAAGTTCTTTGGCTACTCCATTTCCTATACTATACTTTATATCCCCAGGCTATTCTGTAATTACTTATTTGTGCTTCTTAATCAGAGATAGGTTCCTATGTATGGTAATTTTTTTGAAACCAAGTAATAAAGAGTAACTAGCAAGAGGATCTGGCATGTTACAACAGAGAATGCATAAAATCAGAGCATTCTGGGAAACAGACATTCATTTGAGAAAAAGCAAATGACCTTTCATGGGTGACCTACAGACAGTGTGGTGGGAAATGAGAGGAGGAGAGTTAGTTGACATAAGTATGTTAAGCAATTTGAATTTTATCTTGTGGATCATAGGGAAGACGGTGATGTATTAAAAATAAGGATCAAGTTTAAGTGTGAATAAAGGATTTGCAGGTAATAATTAAAGGAAAAAATAGTCATACTGGAGCCTGAAGGTAAAGGTAGAAATGTAGAAATTCCAATGAACTGAATTTGGGTAGAGATAGTAAAGCAATGTGGAAAGAGATTGAGAATATAGGATTTAGAAAGTTTTTTGACTAAGTGAGGGTGTGGGAATAAGGGCCAGACAATGATTCTCAGCTGTCTTATTTCACAAAGAATATTTGAAAAGGAAGAAATGATTTTACATGATGAGATTACCCATGCTGAGACTGAATGGCCTGTGTTTTATCTAAGTGGATAGTTAAGTATAAATTTGGATATGTTTATGTCTAAGGCTAAAAAAAAATCCAAACAAATAAACACAAGCCACCTATATATGGGTGCTGTGAGTCCAGGAAAGAGTTAGAAGTAAAGGAACTGGTAGAGAAGTAGAAAGGGTAGTGAGATGACAGATGTGAGGAAACTTTTTCCATGGAAGTGAAGAGGGAAACTTTTGCCAATAGAAAAGGTTGTGAATAGTATTGAAGTCAAAGAGAAGTCAATCAGAAAAAAAGGTCCAATAAATGGGGTCGCTAAGAAATAACTGATGGTTTTAGGGGGAGCAATTCCAGGATAATGTATCTACCTAGATTTCTGAACAATGAGATGAAAATGTAAGGGAAGGAAATGGAGATATGGGGTATTAATATTGTTATACTAATACTCATAATTAAAGTGGAGTATTACTCAACTTGATAATGAAAGAAAGAAAAATATTAGGAGAAAACTAAGGTCATTTATGTTCTTAATATTTCTTAATGTTTGGAGAAACTCTAGCACTCTCTTGGGATGGGTAGGGTGGTAGGGAGAAAGGCAGTGAATTAAAACATGATGCTACTTTGAGCAGGGTACTAAGGAAGAGGCATGGACTGACCATGGAAGAAAATAGAACCAAGTGATGAAATAAAAGATGTTTCATCTTTTGAAAAGGAAGTAGACAAAGTATTTATGAGAATATACTTAAAGATTATCACTAAATTTTTAAGTGATAAAATTAAAAATTTTTTGCTTTCAATTTATCTAAATATTTTGGTTTTTGTTCAATATACACAGATTTTCAGTGTTGAACCTAACAGCAATATGAATTCTCTAAAAAAATCTACCATCAGAAATAGCAGAAACAAGTAAGTATTGATTGGATATACTAAATCAATTATCTTGTCTCAGAATAGAATTGGAAAATAATTACAGTGGGGAATTATACTCTGACCTCATAGAGCACAGCGTGATTGTCACATTTAACCCACTTTCCTATATTTTATGTGTTGTCAGGCTGATCTCCTTGAGGTTATAACTCTTCAGTTATGATTTATGAAGAGTAACAACTTGACCTGTTTTTGATAATTCATCTCTGGCTATGAAGTACAAAGTGACATTTCAGTACCAAATAGCACTTTATTTTTGCCATATGTTAAAATATACATCCAGGAAGTAAGATATTCTATGATTTTTGCAATGATTATTCTTAAAGAAGCATTTCTTAGTGGATAAGACAGCAATAATGATACAATGAATGAAGACTGTGTGCTACTGGTAAATTTTCATAACCAGTAGTAAACAGAAATCACAGAGATCAATCATAAGGTATCATACATAGTCAGAACATTTAAAGAATATTATCAGATAAACCAGAAATATATAATATATATATCTGGAGTTCTTGATACCTAAGGAGACATGGCTGGGTTGGGAGAAAGAACTAGAGAGGAAGGCTGGAGGAAAAGGGCAGGTACTGGGACTGTGCAATTTAAAGTCAGGGTGAAGGAGTGAAAAAGTTCCTTCTCCCTTAATAGCTCCGAGGATGGGGAATCTATGTAATGTTCCCTGGCCACTCCTCTGGCTGGTCTTTGTGTGGTCATACTGCCCAGTCTTATTCTTTAGTGACTTACTGCATGAGTCACATGGCTTATTCTCTGAAGTATGCCCCATTTCCTTGTGATGTTAAAAATGCCTTTACCAAAAGAAAAGTTGAAAGTTTTTTGTTGTAAATGAGACTTAACAGACTTAAAATGCAAATATGCTTAGAAAAGACAACAATTTTATGTAGTATAATTTTATCATAGATAACAACCACAAGATATGGTTGGTGTTAGATTTATTTTTATTGTGAAGCTTAAATTAAAAGGGAATTACATACATTGGATTCGTGAAATGAAGAACACTTGCATGAAGGGAGAATGGGCTTACAAAAGACGGGATTCACACAGTTGCACCTGGGTTTTTCAGACATTCAACAGGTCAGTAGAAAGGCAAATGTGAAAGTATTTTTGCCTTGTAGGTCATATTAGATATAATTATTTTTGGTTGCTTTTAACTAGTCTTACATCATATAAAGACAATTGATACCAGGGATTTGACAATGTACAAAAGAATTTGTTATACAAATTTCATCCTAAAACCATGTTTTGTTTTGCATATCTAATGAAGTAAAAGTAAGATACAAATGCATTGGAACTTGTTTTTCTATCAGCATGACAGGCTTTTTAATATTCTCTAATCCTTCTCACATTGACTATAAAATAATTATTTACAAGTGAAGAGCACACTATCCCAAGTGGCCACAATTTTAAATGCAAATATAATTCCCTAATGTATAAGAGCACATACTTCAGTGTTACAAAGGGCTGTCTCAATTTTATTTTCATCTCTTATGAGTTAAGAGACTTTGGGGTGGATAAGCCTCAGATGCCATATACCATATACACTAAGTAACTACTTCATGCAGTTTTAATGAGTATTAAATGATAAGATGCACATGGAGCACATAGTAAATGCTTACTAGGTGTTAGTGAAAAAGAAGAATCTTCCCAACAATAAAGCAGAATTGCTTGCCGTTTAATAGTACAATAATATGTTACTTATAAGCGCCACTTAGAAAATGGTCCTTTTCTTGGATTTAAAATTGGTTTAAAAGACTAGCTACTAAAACAGCAATTTTGCTATGTACAAGCATAATATGTATGTATATATGAGGGGGATCAAAAATTAGAAATTATTTATAAAAATTGTGCATTTATTTTTACATATTTCAACTTCAGTCACCTTCAAAGGTGTACCTATTCAGACTTTTCCCCTATTGCTCAAAGCAGTTTTGAACTCATCGATTTTGATGCCTTTTAGTGCTTCTGCCATTTTTTGTTTCACCTCTTCCACATTAGCAAAATGTTTCCCTTTGAGGACTTTTTTCATCCTGGGAAGTAACAAAATGTTGCTTGGGATGAGATCAGGTGAATAGAGAAGGTGGAATGTGGGAGTCATGCTGTTTTTGGTCAAAACCTGATGAACACTCAGCATGGTATGAGCAGCTGCACTCAAGCTACCCATCACGAAATGGGCAAACACATTGAATGAGTCTTTAAAAAATATCCACTGAAGATGAACACAGCTTCTCACAACAATGCCAACTGGTACACTGATACAGATGGGTTCCTAGAACACTCACCTAGCTGGGGAGGCCTGTACTACAAGGGGCCCACCCTCCAGAAGATAATTCTGTTTTGGGGTTTCCTTTCATATGTGAAATAGATTCATTAGCAATAGGAAATGCTTAATTTTTACTAGTATAAAGAACTTAGTTTTAATTTAAAAAGTATCTTTGCTATAAAATTCTATTTTCTTTATACTATTTTATTTTTAATAAATTGTGGTACATAATTGGATAGAGTTTACATACCTGGGCTTCTAGAAATGGGTGAGGTTCCTGACAAGGGCCATTGGAAGTTGTAGGTGGTCAACAGCTGGATCTGGAGAGCTGGCATGGGAGGAGCCAAGGGTAAGCAGCCTTACATCCTATGTCTAAGGTCAGCTCTGGGCCCTGGTTTGTATCTATTAAATTGATAATACTACTTTCCACGTATTGGAAGTGGAAACACTTCAAGAGATTATTGATTTCAGCTTCCATGGAATCAAAATACTCAGACAGGAAAAGCAGACTTATGTTATCTTAGAAAAATGAAAACATTGTCTCATAATACCTTTAATGAGTTAATAAAAAAAACACTCTTGCAAGAAAAACAGTTTTCCTATATAAGTAATCTGCTTCATAGCTAATCTTTTATTAGTTATGGTCTGTGCATTTTTACATCTTGATTCTCTGTTAGATCATTATAGCATCTATCTGAGGGTAAATTTCTTTCTTGTTTTTAAGATTTTATTTATTTTTAGAGAGGGAAGAGAGGGATATTATATATATATGTGTGTGTGTGTGTGTGTGTGTGTGTGTGTGTATATATATATATATATATAGAGAGAGAGAGAGAGAGAGAGAGAGAGAGAGAGAGAGAGAGAGAGAGAGAGATCAATGTGCGGTTGCTGGGGGTCATGGCCTGCAACCCAGGCATGTACCCTGACTGGGAATCGAACCTGCAACACTTTGATTTGCAGCCCATGCTCAATCCACTGAGCTATGCCAGCCAGGCTGAAGGCAAATTTCTTAGTCTCATTTTAGTAATGGATACTTTAACACTCAGTTTAATACAGTAGTTTGGCTAAGGATGCAGGCCGATGGATAGCAGGGCAAAGTTACACTGCTAGTGAGGTACATGTTTTTGTTTTTTTTTCTATTTTTAATAACAGTATGTCATTGGTCACATGAAGCCATTTAATAAGTCTCCTTTTATGAAGTATGATCCAGGCCATTATCCCAATAAATATGTGTGTATACATTTGTTTTGTTGTTGTTGTTGTTGTTGTTGTTGTTGTTGTTTTGGTGAGGAAAATTCTATGGACTCATTCTAAGTGGGGCATTCAACTTGAACTTTATTTTCTGGTATTGGTAATATCTACTGATGAGAAATTTCAACAATTTAGCATAGCTATGGAGAGTACAACTTTGGAAATCAAGACTTGAAATTGAATATCAGTCATGTCACTTTCTAGGTACAAACTTGATAAATTTTGCTAAGTTTTCTATTCTGTATAAAAGCCATAATTTCCTCACATGTGAAAGAAGAATGTTAATAATACCTTGGTTATTGTTAAAGGTATTATTAAAGGAGGTACTGTATGTAAAAAAAAATAAACATTTAACAAATGGTCCCATTAATATGATTTTTAAAAATTATTCAGAAACCTTGTTGATTTAGTCAAAGGACAAAAGGCATTTGTTTTTCTCTTATATTATACTTTTCAAAACTCACTATCTCCTTCCCAGACTGCCCATCTACTGAAATATAATGGCCAGTGAATTATAGAATTTGTCTAATTTAGAGTTTAGGAAGGTTATGTAATGTCCAAAAATAAGTATTGTAGGCTTTGTTGGCCATGTGGTCTGTTGTAACTACTCAGCACTCTGCCATTGTAGTACTAAGTCGCCACAGACCAACCCATGACACAGGCAACACATAACACATGACACAGACAACATATAACACAAACAACACATAAACAAGAGGGGGCTGTGTTTCAGCAAAGCTATTTTCAAAAACAGCTGTAGGTTTATTTGGGCCTGTGGGCCACAGTTGGCTTACCCTGATAAAAGCCATTGCTAAATAGTTTATACACACACAAATATATATGCATATATATACACATGTATATACATAAGTTGTGCTTATGCACAATTAAATATTTTTAAGTATTATATGTATTAATTATTTACAAAAGAGAATTGCTTGTTTTACCAAGTGGCATTGTTGTATCTCTCTTTTAATGTAATTCTGATTTTGGAATAAGGAAAGAAAATACCTGCAAAAAATAGGAGAATATATATATATTTTTAAAGATTTTATTTATTTATTTTTAGGGAGGGAAGGAGGAAGGGGCAGAGAGAGAGAGAGAGAGAGAGAGAGAGAGAGAGAGAGAGAGAGAGAGACATCAATGTGGGGTTGCTGGGGGTTATGGCCTGCAGCCCAGGAATGTACCCTGGCTGGGAATCGAACCTGGGACACTTTGGTTCCCAGCCCACACTCAATCCACTGAGCTATGCCAGCCAGGAGGAGAATATATTTGACAAGGTTAAGTAGCTCTCAAAATTTTTCACTAGACCCACAATAAGAAACATCTTTTATAGCATGTTCCAGTTATCATTCACACACATACTGATCTACCCCTCTTATATCGCATTCTGTTCCATTCTGTTCCATTCCATGTCATTTTATTCTATTCTATTTCAAGCAAATTAACATAAATCTATACTTACATTAAAATTACATCATAACCTAATGAGTTATAAACTACACTTTAGCGAATGGTGGCAGAAGTGTCAGGAAACCCACGAGAAAGACCTGTGGATTGTTATCCCAAACATATTATCTCCCATCAAGTTTAAATAATACCACTTGTCATAAAAATGAGAAATCAACTCAGGTCAAAGCCATTCATTAAAAATAAAAAATATATATTCACCTGAGAAAATAGTGAAAAAAATAATTCTATTACAGAAAACATCTGTTCTACTCCTCCACCCAGTCTCATTTCCGACTTGAACAATTTGTGTCTTGTTTTAACTTCCATATCTCTATTCTTGACATGTTGATTTTGACACTATCTAGTTGCTTCCTGCTAAGGAAATCACCATCGTTATATTCTTTGACTCCTTCTTTTCTATATCTTCTATCACAATTAATATGGATAAAGGTGAGAATGGATATTGGAAGCAGATAGGGTTTCTCCCATATAGAGCTTTTGTCTCATCCAAAGATTTCTAATTGTCTTTCTTCTAGTAATACTGTTTCTAGCAATCTTTATTTTTGTATGGGTTTCTGTCTCATGTATAGTATGTCAAGTGTTTGAGTTTTGTTATTACTGTTCTCCTAAGGTCCTCTCCTAAAGCCCTCATCCACTAGGGCCATCTGCATCTACTTTAGGCAGTTTGCTCATGAATTCCTTTCCATTCTCTACTGAGAAGCAAACATTGTGTTCAGATCTCATTCCTTCCTTCCTTTTATACTTGTTCATTTTGCTGTAACTCATTGTGAGTGGGGAGAGTAATTCCTGCTTACCTGACAGTATTTCACTCCAGCATTACTGTTTTGTTAAAACGTTAAACGCATTTTTGAATGATTCTAAGCTTGCAGAAAGTTTTAAGTACAATAGAAATAACTTCCTTCCTCCCCTCCGTCTCCCTGTCCTCTTCTCACACTTCATTTCCTTGCCTTCCTTTCTTCCTCCCCTCTCCCACTTATTTTCTTCTTCCTCCAAATAACTTTTCTGAAAACTATTAGGGTCACCTGGTGACATTGCTACATTACTTCTAAAAGCACTGATTATGTATTTCTTACAAACCAGTACATTCTCTTACAGAGTCACAGTACAATTACGGAAATCAGAAAATTACTACCATTTTATCCTCACACCTCAGTTTTTCTCAGACAAGTCTCAGCAACTGTCCCAGTGATTTTCCTTGCAGAGAAAGGACCTAGTCCAGAATTTCCCATTGCATTAGGTAGCATGACTCTTATGCTTCCTCATTCTGAAGGATTCCTCATCTCCTCTTTGCACATTTGAAGCATATAGGTCAGGTCCCAGGTGTTATTTTGTAGAGTGTCCCTGTAATTTGGGTTTATTTGATGTTTACACTCAGTGTTTAGATTCAGTTTTGCATCTTTGGCAGGAAGAAATCACAAGTGTTGCTGGGTTCCTGGTGCACACTTTGAGGGAAAACCATTTTTGATTTTCCCAATAATGGTGTTAACTTTGATAACTGGATTGCGGTGGTGTTTGACAAGTTCCATTGTAATTAGTTTTTTCCCCCTTTGAAATTAATGATTATGGGGAAGTATTTTGATACTGATTTCTTCAGTGGCAGATAACTTATTACTACTACTATTCAATACTCAGTTACTCCATATTTGGTTTATAGAATCCGCTTCAGTTTGATTTTCTCTATCCCCTTCACATTTCTTCCTAATCACACAATGTGGTGCTGTGTTCGCCATGCATACTAATAGCGACAAGTACACACACTTACTCTGTGGCATGAGACAATTCCAGACTCATCTAGTGCTTTCTCTAACCTCACTCTGCAATCAGTCATTTCTCTGAAAATCCCTGCTTTGTTTTAGTGGACAATACCACTTAGAAACAAAAATCTGGACACGAAGTTTACTCATTGCTCTTAAGGTGTCAACTGCTTGTCAGCCATCTCAGTTGTCAGAGTTAATAAAAAACTAAAGACTTTGTGAGTATGTACACATATACATCAGTGATGTGTAACATGGTTTGCTTGTTATAGGAAAAAGTTGTCTACAGGAAAGAGAATACTATAACCCATTAAATAAACTTTGGTGAAATTCTTTTGTTTGTTTTTGCAAAATTTCTTAAAATTTATCTGAAATATACCTGGCTAAAGAGCTAACTAATGAATCAACAGTTTAGTTTAATGTCTTGTTTAAGACCCTTGCCTTGTTATTTTCCTCTATTCCCCCCAAACATTGTAAGTTAAAACTAGTAAATCCTAAACGTTCCCCATCCAATCAGATCCCTACCTTTAAAAAGTATTCTTTAAATCACAAGTTCATATCACAAAATCTTATAAATAGCTCACTTCCTTTAAATATCTGTCAAGATGGTGTTCTTCCATATTGCAATATTTAAATAACTTAATTTTGATTTATTAATAGATTGTCTGCTGAGATTTGGGGTATTTTTATGTGTGTGTGTGTATACATATATTTATCACATTTACAAACTACTTAAGTTTCCTCCATCTATTATCTATCTATATCTACATAACTGTATATTTTCACGGTATCTAAATCCATAGGTGTAGTGATGTTGAATATTCAGATATGTATATATAATGTGTATGTGTGTGTACATTTGTATATATAATAAAACATGAGTGTTCCTCGGGAGTTTGGAAGTAGAGGTAGTCTAACCAGATTGCTGGGTTGGCAATAACTGCTATATCGAACTTTGTACCCACCAGGAAAAGTGAGGTAGAGACGACCTATTCCTGCAGGTTCATTTGGTATCAACACTCCAAAACACTTCTTAAAGCTAAGAAGATCTCTGTAATAACACAGATGCCACTGTTTTTAATTTTCATATTGAGCTATTACATAGTTATTTCAAAGAGCATAATGTTTGAAAATAAGGATACCATTAAATGTATATTACTGCACATTTTAAAATGGTACATGCATTATATAAAATAAATAAAGTTATATTATTATGCATTTATTTGTTAATGTGTGCTAATATAGTCACTTGTTATTTCTACTCTGCTTTCATAGAACAAATGATAGCTCTATTCTGAACTAGCTTATGGGTTCGTGACTTAGATCTAGGAAGTAATAATTAGGAAAATTATATAGATCAATTGCATTCTTTTTAATCATAGAGTAATTTTTATGATATTGGGCTCCATATGTTAGTGATCATTCTATTACGGTTAGACATACACTATTTGTTTTGTTTGTATCATAAGAATTATAAATGCTTAATAAAAGTTTAAGATAATTTAAATTTTAATATATTATCTGATGTATTTATACATTTATTTTAAATACTTTCTCATAATTTAAGTTGGGAATATATAGAAAATGATGACAACTTCAAGTGCTTCAAAACTGTGTTTACTGCTTATTTTGCATTTGCAAAGTGTTATGGTGTGTAAAAGTAATACGATCTAAGAACCCAGTTCTCTAGAAAAATGCATGAGGAATAAAGGTTAAGTATTATTTGCAAAGATACATTTAATTTAATTCATATCATGACACTACAACTAATGAGTTAAAATGTAAAATAAAAATAGATTTTAAGAAATTTGCTTAGCTAAGACTTTTTGAAGGAGATGAGTTTTCAGCTGCTTTTAGTAGAAGAGAAAATCTTGTTAGAAATTACTAGTACGAAGGTATTTTCTTGTTACCTGCCAAAATGAGCCTGAGTGTAAAATCCCGCTATTAAAATAATTTCTTTATATATTTTCTCAACATTTATGATACATTTCATTTTTGAAAGTTATTATTATTACCATGAAATCATTTCCTGCAATCTTTAAATCAAGCTTTCATAGATAAATTTAACCATGGTGCTGTGGTCCTTTCTCCTATAACGAACTATATTTGGAGCTTTCCACTTCTTTGGAGCATGTAATTTTTATCAAAGATTGCAGGTATGTAATAGCTTCCTGTTATAAGCAAATCATGATGATAAAATATCACCTCTCTTTTGGCACGTGTGTGAAGTTTTCAGCAGTATTTCATGTAGATGACAAGTATGCATTGACACTTAAATCTATTGTATATTGTATACTTTTTTATATTTTGATTTAGTAACCTAAATCTTTATACAACTTTGTCTTTTAGTCTACATATTGTAATTATATGGAAAATATTGTGGAATAAATTGAGTTCTAAAGGAAATTCTATTACCGAAAACATCTTCTGGGGGAGAAAAAAAGTTATATAATCTCATAATCACATAGATTCCAAGTTTCAAATTGCTCCCAATCTCTTTATAGATGGCCCTCTCAAAAAAATAAGTACTCATAATACTTGACCTTGAGCTAAGTTAATGTTGTGCTCTCAGATGCTGTGTTTTAAATTCAGGCTTTGAGTATCATCTATTGTTATAAACTCAAGTCCTGCATTATTGCCCTATAAGTGTCCCAATGAAAGAGCTTTTTCATTTTCCACAGTTTTCCTCATGGTAAAGAGGTCAACTTCACCCATAGATCTACTCTTACGTTTGGTAATACTTGTTATAGAGGCTTTTGGAGTAGATTTCTCACTCTGTAGAATGCTTTGGATCTGTCATTGAAAAAAAACACATTATATTCAATAGAAGCTGTGCTTGCATGTAAACTATGACAGGAGCTAACCTTTTATTGTGGGTTTTTTAAAGCATATTTTTTACCTGACTCTTGTTTATGGTTTTTATTTATTTTTTTGTACCTCTGTGAAAGTTTAGTAAGCAGTTTATAGAGTCCTTAAGGAATGCAAGATTTTATATGTTTTCTGTTGAAATATAGAACTGATTATCACTCAAATGTCAGAGGTGCTACCTCTATTAATTGACAACTGTCTCAAAATACAACCTTCGGGAGAATATTTTTGAATTGGAGAAGTAGAGCTGATAGAAATAGAAATAACACAAAAAGCAAAACATTAGCCCTCTGTGCTTGTCTACTTTTTGTCTAGTGGCGATATGACACTGAGCAGTAAATTTGTTTCTTTAACCAACCTTCTCCAATTTTTAAAAGGAATCTTAAAGTGTATTTCTTAAAGCAGTCTCAGGCTTACAGAAAAATTGAACACTGAGTAGAGGGGCTTCTCATATACTCCCTTTGCTTTCTCTACCTGTTGCCTCCCCTCAAAAATTTCTCTATTATTAACATCTTGCATTAGTGTGGTACAATTGATTACAGTTGATGACCAATATGATACATTATAATTTACAAAAGTCAGTAATTTACATTGGGTTCAGCCTTTGTGTTTTATAGTTCAATAGGTTTTTGACAAATACAAATGTCACATACTCACCAGTAAGATCATCTAGAGAAGTGTTCCACTGTTCTGAAGTGCCTCGTGCCCCACCCATACATTTCTCCTCTTTCTGGCGCAACTCCTTACAGCTACTGATCTTTTATAGTCGGCAGATTTTTGTCTTTTTCACTATGTCATATAATTAGAAGCGTATAGTATGTAGCCTTCCCAGACTGGCTTTATTCACTGAGTATACGCACTTAAGTTTCCTCTGTATCTTTTTTATGAGGCTTGATATGTTCATTTACTTTGATGGCAGATAATATTCCGTTGTATGGACATACCTTAGTTTATTTTTCTTTTTAAAAAAAAAATAACGGTTTTTCTTTTAAAGATTGATTTATTATTTTTAGAGAAGGAAGGTAGGGAGAAAGAGAGGAGAGAGAGAAACATCATATTGCGTTGCTGAGGGCCGTAGCCTGCAACCCAGGCCATGTGCCCTGGCTGGGAATTGAACCTGTGATACTTTGGTTCACGGCCCACGCTCAATCTACTAATCTATGCCAGCCAGGGCTTAGTTTATTTTTCCATTCACCTATAGAAAGATATCTTGGTTTCATCCAGTTTTTGGCACTTATGATTAAAATTGCTGTAAATATTTGTGTGTAGAATTTTGTGTGAATGTAGTGTTCCACTTATATTGATTAATGGATTGTATGTGAAACAAAGCAGAGCAAAGCTAAACAAAACAAAACCCAACAACTGTCTTTTAAAGTGGCAGTATCATTTTGCATTCCCACCAGCAGTGAATGAGAATGTTGTTGGTCCACATCCTCGACAGCATTTGGTGTGATCAGTGGTTTGGATTTTGGCCATTCCAGGAGGTGTATAGTGCCATCTCATTGTTTTAATTAGCAATTCCATAATGACTTATGGCGTTGAGCATCAATTTCACATGTGTATTTGCCTTCTTTTTAAGGTGACTGTTCAGATCTTCTGCCTTTTGCATTGGGTAATTTCTTTTCTTATTATTGCATTTCTAGAGTTCTTGCATACCTTGGGGATAAAAAACCTTATTTTTAAATTAAATATCTACTTTCCAAATGTTTTCTCCAGTGTGTGGCTTGTCTTTTCATTTTCTTAGCAGTGTTTTTTTTTTTTTACAGAGCAGACATTTTAAATTTTAATGAAGTAACTCTTATTGATTTCTCCTAATGGGTTATCTGTTTGACGTTATATCTATTGCCAAACCCAAATTCACCTTGGTTTTCTCCAGTTTTTTTCTAGAGGCTCTTTGTATTTTCTACATAGGAAATTAGTTTTATTTCTCCCATTCACATATAGATGACTTTTACTTCCTTTTATTGTCTTACTGCATTAGCTAGGACTTGAGGATGATGTTCAAGAGGGTATATAAGAAGGGACATCCTTGCATTCTTCCTGATCTCAGAAAGCATCTAGTTTCTTACCACAAAGTATGTTGCCTATAGGTTTTTTGGTAGATGTTCTTTATCAAGCTGGGAAACTTCCCCTCTAATCCTTCTGGAGTCTCTAGGAACAAAATGTATTCTTGCTTTTTCAGCTTCTAAGGCCTTCTGAATTCCCCAAGCTTCATCCTCCAGCTTCCTCCAGCTTCATAGTATATCACTCCAATATCTACTTCCATTGTTGCATCTCCTTTTTATGAACTTGACCTTCTTAACTTCCTCTTAATAAGGTCCCTTATGATTATATTGAACCTCCCCAGGTAAACCAGGTTAACCCACCCATTTCAAGATCCTTAACTTAATCACATCTGCAAAATTTGTTTGCCATATAAGGTAACAAACATAGCCACTACTTTTGAGGATTAGGACTTAAACATGTTTGAGAGGCCTTTACTCTGTCTACCACAGTAACTTTTTTTGCTTCCGTCTTTGCTTCTTAAACTTTACACATTCTTTTTTATCCAAGTGAACTATCCTTCTATGGTGAAATTTTCTCTGACCCATTTACTAGCATTTGTTTTCTTCTTCCTGTATATAAGTGCTTACATTTGTTCCTTGACTTATTATTTATATTTGGTTGGGTTCACAAAAAAAAGTCTTTTAACTTCTCTTATTGTCTTCAGCATTACTTCTATTAGTTGTCTTTCCTCTTTTTTATTACTGTGCAATCTTAAAAATATTTATTTAACAAAAATTTTATGCTCTTATCATATGTTCAGTCCTGTGATAGGCACTAGAAAAAATATTATAAACAAAAGAAACATCTTTTTGTATTAACAGAGCTTACAAGTCACAACAATATTTAATTATAATATGGGGTAGATTTAATGGAGATAAGATGATATGAAATTATATAGTAGAACTGAGCTGGTTTGGTGGGGCAGGAGTGGTGGTAAATGATGATGATGGTGAAGTTTAGGAAAAGCTTAGACTTTTACAAGGATGTTAAAGTCATACTTGAAGTTTGGGAGATGTTCCAGGAAGAGAACAGCATATAAAGAGGTTCAAGGAGTTGAAAGAAGGTCAGAGAGACTAAGTAATGAGAAAAGAGAAACGGCTTAAAAGCCATCTCAAAAGGCTTTTTAAGCATTGTTGCTAGTTCTCCCTGGTATCTGTGGGTTTTAAGCAGTAAATTATCATTATTATATTTAAGTTTTAAAAGGATCACTATAATAAGTGTGTTCTTTTAAAAATATTCATTCCTTATTTTTTATTATAGTCTACAGTAATTTTTCATATTACCTTCTATATATAGCCTACTGGTTAAGAAGATTTTGTCACTATTTACTGCTGGCAGTCTGCTTTTTTTCATAAAGATTTATTTATTTATTTATTTTTAGAGAAAACGAAGGAGAGAGAGAGAGAGAGAGAGAGGAACATCAATGTGTGGTTGCCTGTCATGCAGCCCTAACTGAGGACCTGGCTCGCAACCCAGGCATGTGCCCTGACTAGGAATCGAACCAGTGTCCATCTCATTCACAGGCCAGTGCTCAATCAATTGAACCACACCAACCAGGACTGGCAATCTGTTTTTACTTTAAGATAACAAATTTTTAAATTGTAATAAATTTAAATTTTTATTTAAGTTGAAACGAAAGTAATGCTAGATGCTCCAGTTCTTGTGCAAATCTCTCCCTGTGCAATCACTTGTTACTTTGAGCTTATCAGTTTAACAGTTTCTCCCAAACAGACTGAAAAAAGGTCAGAAGAAGTATTGTAGTGATACAAGTATGCATATTGAATTACCAGGAATACAATAAGTGTTCAATATATTTAAATTAAAGAAAATACTTAATTTAATTTAAGAATATTTGTTTTTACTTATTTCAGGAAGTATAAAATTTCACCAATAAATTGAGTTTCACCAAAAAGAATTTGGATATTTGTATTGCTGTAGCAACAATGCACCTTTTGGTGTGTCTTTATAATAGTCACCAGTTTTCTATTTTGCTTTCTTTAAAAATAGGAAGCAAACACACTGTTCATCTGGAAAAAAATAATGACAGTATTAAACATAATTAAAATAATGTATGTAGTTATTTTACTAGGTGTCACCATGTCCAAAAAGAGTAAAAGGTGTGTTTTATAGCGTAAGTCTGAAAACTCATGGGAAAATATATGACATTTCACATATTAACTACTCATCATGATGATTTTGAGATTCTGTGACTATTTCTATAAGAAACCATGGTAATTTAGGAACTGACTTTCTTCTCTGATGATCTCACAAACCTCAGGTTATCTGTAGATCTTAAGTATCCTTTCTATAACTCCCTGCCTCTCTAACTGTGCCAGGTCAATACACTGTTGTTTTCTCGAGAAGAATGTTGCCCTCCCAAATTTCATTAATTAATGTTAACATGTTTGATTCCATCTAATTTACCATGTGTCTCATTTGAAAGATACTTTTCATTTTAGAACTATATTGTACATAAGAAGAAGACAAGTAAATTTAGTACATGTCAGAGATTGATTGTGTACTACATATCACAAAGAGAAAAAATACAAGTGTTCACAGGGGTAGTGAAGGAAGGGAATGAATGTTAAGTATGTCTTATTTTTGTGTGTGTACATGCATGCATGTGTGTTATGCTATACCTGTACATGTATACACACAAAATAATAAATGTTAGAATTAATGACATGAGACTAATGAATAATAATTCATATAAATCCATCTTGTCTGTGGGGCAAATATTGTCCTACTTTGGTGAAGGCAAAAAGAAAAAGAGTAGTTATTATATGCTTATTTGTATATTCTGAGGAGTATCTCCTTTTGATAACTTTATCTCAGATTCATTGACTAAACAAGTTCAAAGAGAGAAATACCACATATGCTAGAATGCTTAAATAATGTGGAGTCAGGCATCGTACCTTTCACCACTACAGGCTTCACAATTGCTTCCTATGTAGACATTAGATGACCATGATTGCCGTCTTGTATCATCAGTTGTTATGAGGATTCATTGGAAAAGTGTTTATATAGTAATCAGAGAATGCTATTTTTCTCAAATTTGAGGTCAAGAAACAAAGAGATTAAGAGTTATTTGGTGAGTAATAATCTCTAATACCCCCTTGGTTTTAGTTCAATGCCACTTTTAATGTAAATGGAAAAAGAAGTTGCCTAAGTGATATGATCTGAAAGTTGCCGAAGAGTTTATTCATGTTTTATGAAATGCTATCCCCCAACAGCAATGACAATGTGGGAAATTTTCATATGTGTTATTTAATTTCTTGGTTTTAAAACTTTGTAGACACTAATAAACTGGTGATTTCTTACATTCATGCCATGCCTTGGAATGTACAACTCTTTTCATATTCAGTATTTATTTAATTGTTATTTAACTTGTGATTCAGGCATTTTAAAGATGGGTATTTCAGAGTTGTGGGCCTGATCCACATCAGGCCTGACAGAGGAACACAACAGTTTTGACTCCAACGAGCCTGAGAAATCTTCTGCTCACCTGGCTATGGCTGACAGAAAATAAGAACTGGGAAAGTTTTCCCCCTTGATGGATTTAAGGCAAATTCATTTATCTCCCATCAGCAAAGATAAATCCCAATGTGAATGGACATAGGTATGTTATGAAGGGAAATTACATCAAGAAAATTCCATACTATAAGGACAAGTTCTAGAAAGCACTTTTAAATAAGAGTATCAGTTATTGAGAAGGAACATTATATTATCACTAGATACCCCACAGCTGGGAAGGGCCTAAATAAGGGGGGGCAGGGGAAAGTACAGAAAAGGTCACTAAGGAATATTTCAAAATACTTTGTGTCCTGGTTCTAATCTAAACTCATGTTTCCCTGTGCTTTGGCTTGCATTTAGTAATTTAATTATTAATTAAATCATTTATTCACCCAACAATTACAATGAATCAGGTGCTGATTTAGATAATGGAAATGCATCTGTGACCAAAAGATAAAAAGGCCTGCCTCCATGGGTAACAAGTTAAGGTTGGAAATATAAACATTATCCTTTCCCCTATGGCCCTGCTACCTGCCATGCTCTTTCCTTTTTTAACTAGTTAATGTTTACTAATTATTAATATTCGTTTTAATTCTCTTGTCTTTCAGGAAGTCTGCCTGAATCAACTTACAATCTGGATGATATTCTAATATTGTATGTGCCTCTAATATTATATAACATATTTCTTTAGTGTTATCATTTTTTCTTACTTAAAGCCATGGTCTTGGTCATTTTTGTATGTGATCGCTCATACCAAACCCAATGTCTTACACACCTGTGCAACCCAGGTTTGTATGACAAAAGAATCAACTTTCTTTGCAGATATGATCAAGAGCAATCCTTGCCTTACTATATTACATAACTGTTTATGTATACACATATATATATTTTTTATTGCTGATTGAATTTTACTATATGTTTGGCTAAATTTTTCAGTGTGTTTTTTTCATTGATCAAATGACTAGATATCTGTTAAATTCTATGTCAGCTTGGAACTGTGTAGTCATGTTTTTCCCCACCATTGAAAACAGTAAAATAAAAAATATATATAAAATAATTTTGTTAATAGATAAGGCAGCATGGTATTCACAGTTAATATAACTAGCACTAACTATTCTGTCTATACCTTTAAATTCTTTAAATCCCCTATGTGGTAATAATAAGTTAAATGTTTGTGAATTAAATACAATTCCACTTTCACCTCCCACACACACAGCTAATGACTGACATTCTTACTACCATTTTGAACAATTTTGAGCAGCACATTAGCCCAAAGATAATAAAAAAAAAGAACAAATCCCAAACCCATTAGGGAGAAAAATTACCTGTGGAGCTGGAGTTGATCTGATATATCCAGCGAAATTGGGGATAGCAACTTGAATAACGACCCGGAAGACTGGCAGAGTGATTGATAGACTTCTATAAACCCATGGGGCTCGTGGAGGATTTCTTTGCTCTCCCTCTGCAGTCGCAGCAACTGGCATGGTTCTTTTAATCTGCAGCTGAAGTGTATTAGAATATATGATGAATTAACATGGATTTATCTTCCTTTTCTCACTGTCACTTTTATAAAAATAGGAAAAATACACTATGAGACATATACATTAGTCACTTTGTATTTCATCATGATCCCTTTCCTCTGTGATTTGTTTACTTATTATCTATTACTCCTCATCAACTTAGTTTTATTTAATTCTGCTAAATGAACATTTAACTGGTTGCTCATAACATCTATTGGCCCATTTTTCATCCTTCCCTTTATAATTCTTCAAACAATTCTTTCCTCTCACTAACTCATTTAGTACTTCAGAAACCATGTGAAGAGTAGACATGTGAACATATATCTGGACTGACTTTGCTGTTCAATGACTTAATAGTTGGATGACTTTGGCCATGTTACTTTCTTTTATGCATATCCTTATTGTGAAATAAAGAAATACCTCACAGAAGTAATGGAGATTGAATGAAACTGCAAGCATATCATCTAGAACTCTGTAAGCACCCAGAGGTATAAATCCCTTTCCTATCCATTAGTATAGCTCTTTTTGTGACTATATTTTCACATTTTTATTATAAGAACTATAGAAGAAAAACATATATTTAAACCCTAATTTTATACATAAAGAAATGTAGTTACTAGCCTGAGTTCGCTTACCTAGAAAGACTCAGAGACAAAAATCTTTTGATTATAACCTGGGTATTCTAGCTCCCACTAGTCATAGAATTTTTTTATTAATAAAGGGGAATAGATGGAAAGGAACTATTAGGTTTTGATGCTTACTACATGCCAGGTTCTGTGCTAAACACTTAATTTTCATTATTTTATATAATCTCCACCACAATCCTGAAAGGTGGGTGTTTATTCTACAAGTAAATTTAGACTCATGATGGTTAGTTTTCCATTGCTCACCCAGCCAGTTATTATGGTGAATTTTAGATTAAAACCTAGCCAATAAAAACCTTAAAATCTGTACTTTTAAATTATTATGCTGTTTTTCATGTTTGGAAGGATCTTAGGAACACAACCTTCTTTTATTAAATGAAATTTGGTCTCTGGAAATCAACTTATTCAAGATAACACCAGTACTTATTTTCTCAAACTGTGCCTCATACATGTTCATTTGGAGTCTTTTAGCCTGTATTTGACTCATTGCTCTCCTATAGCTATGTTTACATATTTCAATAATTTTCTTTTTCACTAAATCTTTCATTATGTTTTTGCAAATGTATGTGTATAGTCACCAGATTAATTTATTTATTTTTCAAAGGAGAGAAGATAGTTATTGTTAAATTTTTGTTAATTTTTATTGTTCATTCTATTATAATTGTCCCAACCCTTTTCCCCTTTTTCCACATCCACCCAGTTCCTCCCCGCTCTCTCAGGCCATCACCCACACCATTGCTTGTGTCTCTGAGTGATGCATACATGTTCTTTGGATAATCCCCTCACCCTCTTTCCTCTAGTACCCCCATATCCCTCCCCTCCAACAGCTGTCAGTCTGTAAAATCTCCCATTATTTTTGAGTCTACATGTCCTCAGACTATTTACTGAAAAAAGAACCTTTGGTTCTCACCTTCAGCCAGCAGTGTACTACTCATTAACAAGTAATTCAGTGTCTTTCTCTTCTATTGGCTTATATAATAAAAAAATGCTAGTGACTAATTTTAAAGTACCCTGCACATTTTAAGTAACACAAGTGATCATAGCTGCATATATCTAATAGCCTCAGAACCTCTTAAAGGTATTTCAAGTTTATGTACGTAGAAATATGACTACTTTAAAATATGTTATGCCAAGGGAAATAAGCCAGGCAATGAAAGACACATACCATATTATCTTATCTTTAACAGGAACCTAAACAACAAAACAAACAAGCAAGCAAAATATAACCAAAGACACTGAAATAGAGAATAGACTGACAGTGACCAGAGGGGAGAGGGGAGGGAATTTTAAGGGAAAGGGGAAGGGTTTACAGGAAGAAGTATAAAGGACACATGGACAAAAACATTGGGGGGGTGGAAGTGGGAGGGATGTGGGGAGGGCTGGGGGGTGGGCTGGGATGGGAGTAAAAGACAGAAAACTACTTGAACAACAATTAAAATTTTAAAAAAAATTAAAAAAAATATGTGTGTGTATTTCATTCTTTTTAGCACAAAGTCTATTTATCAAATTATGTGTTTATCGTTGTCCCTATTTTAAAAGTTCCCCATTTTTATTCTTTCTATTCTGTTTTTTTATATTCTCCAAATTATTCACCTTTTCAGATCATCTGCTCTTAGATTTGACTGTCTTAGGAATCCTCTAGATCTTCAAAGTAATAGCCACAAGGTTTTAAATATGGCCCTCTTCTTAGATATGTGAAATATAGTTGTCATAATAACTGACTTTTAATGCAGATGACATCATTTTGACATCATAATAGAAGTGAGAATTCTTTATTCTGCCAAAATAAGAGATTAGAAAATTCACTTTTTATAGCAGGCACAAAATGGTAAAACCAAACACACTAAAAAACTTATAACTGACCTTAGACATCTTGAAACAATCACATCTTTGGCAATTTCTTTATGCTAATACCTTGTAGAAATATACTTGGCTGTGAGCAGAAAGCATATTTTTCTTAGGGATGCTCTGCTATTGAGGTTAAATCTCTCAGCATTTATTTATTTATTTATTTATTTATTTATTTGAACAGAGATCTGTTTATGTCAAAATTTTATATTCATGAAGCTTCTTTCTAGTTTAAATTTAATTTTACAAACATTTTCCCATTTGATCTTTGGAATACAGAGTGGGACAGAAGAAGTTTTACAGTTGTTCAGGTGAAAAATAATAAAATAATTAATAAATATTAGCCCAAGAATAAACTGTTTATAGCTATGTTTCACTTACAACAGTAAACCTATTTTGCCCCACCTTGCACATCTTCAGAAAGAGAGTTAGGTATTAGAACTAGTATTTCTAGTTCTCAAGTAAGGAGAAGAATATTGAAGTTAATTTAAACTAAACTGTTTGTGCTAAGGTATTAAATATTTCTGCAATAAAATTAATCTGCTAAATATTTGTTTACACAATTCATTAAAATAATTTTAAATGTAAATATGTATGTGTATTCATCGTAACATTTGAGTAGTGTGTCAGGGAGGGGATTTTGGATCTTTCCAGAATGCTATTTTTCTAAATGAATATGCACCATAGTTATTGTTGTGATCAGCAATAATAATTTTTTCCTTTAGTATCAGTCCCCCTTCTTCAGAGCCTTTGTGCTCTCAAGATAAGACAGCATCCCTCTTGAGTAAGGATACAATCATCGCTTATGTTTTTGGAGGAGACATAAGCTAGGAATGAAGAAAAGCCACTACTGTGTTTTATCTGGCTTCTTATAAATAAGCACTCTAAGGTCAAGTGAGATTTTATGTTCCTGTGCTCTTTATTAATTGTTTTAAATTATGATAAGGGGCTAAAACACAGGGGTCTTTCTAATACATTTTTCTAAATATTATATGTGTGTGCATGTGTATACACATAATAATATTTCAGAAGAAAAAGGCAAAAAAAGTAACTTATAATAAGTTTAAAGACAAGAAATGGGAAAAAACATGATGCTTTGACAGCCAGAGTGATTTTGTAGAATGGTCCATGGCCATGTTGGAGGCAGTATGTCAGTTTGAAGAAAAAATTCTAAATTCATAAAACTATTTAGCTTACAGCCTTAAGCAAATCTGAAATGTGAGTTTAATTTTGATGTGCAGAGAAATTCCATTATTCATACAATTATGATAATCATGGCCTCTGAAGTTATGCATGTCTCTTTAAGGACCACATTCGTTTGTCCGTCTGCAAATATTTTGCTAATAAGATACAGTTTGTCTCACCTAATATGCCATTTTCATGCTGTTGTTAACATTATTAAATTTGTAATTCTGTTTTTATGCTTGTGTGGCATTATATCCCCAATCCTCAAAAATGGACCCATGACTGAAATGTGGTTCAATGAAGCATAAAAATTGATGAAAAGAGTAACATAAATAGTACAACCCAAAATAACATCATAAACAAAGAGTGAACCAGTCTCCAGTGGTGAATAAGGAATGCAAATTTGTATATGCTGGGCACACATCAATCTGCAAGTGTCATGATTTCACATATGCAGCAGGAAAAGAAAAGTGCAAATAAGAAGCACATTTATGAATATCTAAAAAAATGAATTATATATGACTGGAGATTAATTTACCACCATTCACCAGTTCTTTTTCTGTTATAAAGCCTTGTCAAACAGAAGCATACATGTCTGACAGGATTATTTCTTGAAAGATTAATGGATGTGCTCTTTCTGCTTCCTTGTGAAGTCTCTCTTTTGTACCCTGAGGAATATTCCATTCTCCTAGACCACATAAGTAAGGGAAATCACCCACTTCGTCATCGTCAATGAAAAGACCAAGATAATACAGCAAGGGAAGGAAAGAGAAAAGAAAAAGAGGAAGGGAAGACATGGAGACGGGGGATGGAAAAAAAAAACAAGGAAGAAGAGGTCAAAAAAAGGAAGAAGAGGTCAAGGAAATAGAAGCAAGGATGGGAAAGAGAGATAAAAACCCTTGATCTTACAAAGAGTTAGGCAGAAAATATCTTTATTTTTAAATGCCAGACACCTGTATGAATCTTGGCTAACTGCTGAGCTATTGTTTTTGTTTCCCATGGGCAAGTCTACCAACAGGTAAACTGCAGCCCTCTGATTTGAACACCAATGAAATTGTCCTGTAACCTAAAGATACTACTTTAGTTTTGCTCAGTTCCAAATATCTCATTACCTGTGACTCACCAACCAACCGTCCTACAGTCTGGGTCATGTTCTATGCTCACCCAGTAGCCTGAGACACCAGGTTATCTGGTGGAGTGCTGGTGATAGTGGTGATGATGGTGGCGATGGTGTTGTTTTTCGTTCATTCAATGGTTAGTGGTTGGAGGGAGCTAGAAGCAATAAATTGGAAATTGTCATTCGACCTGGGATGTCTGTGAACATAGGATCCCATTTTAAAGCAATTGATTCTTTTATTCTTGATACAGTAAATTAAGGGAGATTTTTTCAACATGCATAAAATGATTTGCATGCATTAAAATTGATTAATGTTGTTACTGAAGGTAGAGAAAAGACAAAATGTAGCAGATGCATTTAAGGTTTTACTCTTTATAGCAAAAACAGCTTAGAAAACAGTATAGTCAAGGACAATATTAATGACAAGTATCACTATCTAAGAGAAAGCAGAAGAAGCCGTTGCCAAAAATCTTTTATGGAATGATATTTTAGGATGATGCATAATATTAATTATGTATTAATGAAAGAAGAACAATTACTATGTTGTAGGTGCTGCAGATGTTTTGCTAAACAGTGAACGAAACCAAATATGCAGACTGTGAATAAATTCTTGGCTTATGCACAGTGTAGATATGAGAAAATTATAGTTCATGACTTTTAATTCTGTTTATCAATGAGACTGGATAGGAGATTTTTCCTTCGCTTACTATTTATTCTATGGCCTTGGCTTTGTGACTGTGGCTTTGCAAGGAAAACTGGGAAGAAGAAGAGGGGGTAACTGTGCGAAACAATTTGAGGGTACTTTAATCTATATACAGCTTCACTCACAGTGAATATTTTGTGAACATTGAAATGCGTTCTAGCTTTGATTTAATTTATCAAGAATTAGAAAAAATGTTAATTCAGTCACAATGTGGCCACCTAATCTGTTGTTTAGTGAAAAAATGGGCAGTGAGTTCAACAATCTGCTTTTGCATGTTAATATACCTTCTCTGTGCTGGGTAATGTGCTCACATGACTTTTCGAAATTGTTTTGTTAAATGCTGTGTCCACACACTAAATAACATTCGCCTATTTCAAGTAAATTTCTTGTTAGCAAAACAACCATATATATCAAGTATGTTGAATTATTTGAGCCTATCATTCAGAACTGAAATAAAAAATAATACTGAAGATAAGATATTAGGATTTTCAAAGTTGTGCAGCAAATTTTTTATCTTTGATATTTTGATTGTTTTCTTATCAGTTGATTCTAATTTTCAGATGTTGAAGAAAAATATCAATGAGATAATATCAAATGAATTTAAAGATCACATTAAAACACAGTAAGAAAAAAATGCAAAAAAGAAATTTAGTAACAAACCTAACTTAGAGTGAGTTAGGAATTCAATCATTGATCTTCATATCCATTTATCTGGGTAAAATGATTTTGAAAATGAATATTTTAAAACTGGATGGTTATAAGCCTGTAGGCAGTAATTTCATTTAGTCATTATTGAAACTAAGAGGACTTTTAATGTCCAACCTGAATGTGGACATCTTATCTATTAACTGCTGGCCTTATTGAAGACTCCATACTTCATAAAGGGGAATGGGAAAGCTTTCTCAGCTGAACAATAAGGAACCTTAATTTAAAATCCATCCATTATTGTGATAATGACAAAATTATCAGGCGCTGCCTTAAAAGCAAACCCTAAGGTTTATGAATTCACAGTGAGTGCTATGGGCCTGCGGGGATGGCCTGCAAAGTATTTGTTACTGGTACATGTAAAGCTGAACACAGAAATTGAGAAGAAATGTTTGGAATATTTTAGAGTAATTTTACAACCTACTGTGTACAACAAGCATGTGATCAGTAAATTTACTTCATCAAACAGGTGTAGACCAGTTTGGGCGACATTCATCTTGTAGAGTAAGTTGATGTGGAGTGAGATGCTGATGTTTAGTGGGTCACAGTTCAACATGTGGTATTTTAAACTTAGTTTGTAAATATAACTCAAAAAGTTATATAAATTAGACAGGAAAAGTGTCATCTGTGTGTTTTACTGCTTTTTTATTTCTACATCATTTAGTGAATTAATTAAGCCTGACTTTTAATTTATAGTTTAACAGTATTATGTAAAATTAGAAAAGTACATTTATATCATTTACTTTTACTAATGAATTCTAGGTAAGAAAATATTCTTCACTGATCTACTTTATTTAGAAGGGAAAAAAGACTTTTCTGGATGTTACAGAATGGTAGAATGAAAAAAAGATTTAAGCTTAGGCAAAAAGAAGCTTTATTAAAAAACGATTGAAATAGAAGGTAGGGTACTGTTGCAATAAGGAGAGGGAGATTCTTGCAATAGAGAAAACCCTCTGACCATGCAATGTACAAGTCTCCAATGTCAGGCAGAAAAAAAAAAAAATAAACAAAGATGAGTAACAAGACTAAAAAGAACTGAATGAGGAGAGGGGAATGAGTGGTGGTGTGATCAGATTGTTAATGAAAAATATTTTTTCTTGAGATCCACTCATTCTTGATTCTTCAGAGGGGCTGTTAAAAGATTAGCCTACATTCCAGTGCTGGATCAGGGTAGGCATGGGTCAGGTTCAATGAAGTGTGTTTTGAACAGAGGAAAGAAACTGAACTAAAATTTCCTCAAGTAAACTTAACAGGCATGTTTTCCAGCTTGGTCAGTGAGTACATATAGTTCACATAATTATGGATTAGACAAAGACTTGGAATTTGGTCTGAGTCTAGCTTTGTCATAGCTAAACAGGTGGGGGGCATCCTGGATTCTTACCTAAGTCATATGTGAAAGAGTGTTCTTTGCAGTAAGTTGTTTTACAGAACACAAAATGATCCAGAGTGGGCAAAGCAGGTTCTAAGAACTAAAGTCCCTAGGACTTTTGTTGCCATTGTTCTTCATAGTTAGTTAAAACATCTGTTTTGGCAAAAGTCAGTTGTGTTAGGTTCAAACATCTTAAAACAGGAATGTTTAAAATGAAAAAGAGGGATATTCATGTAAAAGATTGTATTAAAGTATAGATACAGAAGTTGAACCCTGGAAAGGATCCAGGACAGTAAATTTGAAGAGGTTGATGGGTAAAGATCTTTCAGTTTTACAGCATGAACTGTTATATTTCTTTTAAAATTTTAAAATAATTTTTGTATTGTTATTCAAGCACAGTTGACTCCATTTTTACCCCACCACACACACTTACTCTATCTATCCCTGCCTCCACCTTTGAACTTACCCCCTTTGGCTTTGTCTATGTGTCCTTTATGCATGTTACTTGATGGCCCTTCCTTTATTTTCCCTCATTATCCCTTTCCCCCTTCCTCTCTGGCTACTGTGAGTTTGTTCTTTATTTTAATGTCTCTGTTTATATTTTGCATGTTTGCTTATTCCGTTGATTAAATTCCACTTATAGGTGAGATTATATGGTATTTGCCTTTCACCACCTGGCTTATTTCACTTAGCATAATGCTCTTCAGTTCCATCCATGCTGATGTGAAGGGTAGGAGCTCCTTCCTTTCTGCTGAGTAGTATTCCATTGTGTAAATGTACCATAGTTTTTTTTTTTTAATGCTAATAATATGTTGATGTTCCTGGTGATGTTGTTCAGTTATCTCTTCTCTAAGATCATGCATGACCCTAACATTTTATTGGACTTCCTGATCATCCAGATGGCAGATTGTCCAGGGATAAATCTGACCCATGCATCAATCGTCAAGTCTCCTGAATTTAGTTTACAGTGCTTCTTCAGATGTTGAGGGAAATGGCCTGCTACATGGCAATCTAGAGTTCAGATGAAAATTTAGTCAGTTAGATTTTAGCTATTTATAATACCAAGTTAGGAAGGAAAAGGATAGTTGGAAACATTAGTTGAGGTATAAACAGATATCAAAGGTAACTAAAAAGAGTCAAAACATTATAAGGGTTGACAGTGTATGCCACATGAAAAGATCTAGTCTAATTTACATGTAGATAACAAAACTAATTTTTATGTCCATCAAATGCTTATAATTTTCAAAGCAATGCAAGATAGCTCGCAACAATTAATATGATCAGAATAGCCTTTCTGGTGGTGATGATCTCCCCATGGCAACATGCCTTGCCCTAAGGTCCTCCTCCATCATCCATCTCTAGAAGAAGAAACACAAGACAAAAGTGTGGTGCAGATCCCCAACTCCTACTTCATGGGTGTGAAATGCCCAGGATGCTATAAAATTACCGCCATCTTCACCCATGAACAAACACTATTTTTGTGTGTTGGCTGTTCCACTGTCCTCTGTCAGCTTCCATGAGAGAAAGCAAGGCGTAAAGAAGGATGCTGCTTCAGAATGAAGCAGCATTAAAAGCATCTGAATCAAAGTCCCAATAAACACATTTTGGATACATAAGAAAAAATGATCAGAATATGGTAATCTGCATGACTGAATAATAGTTTTCCTTTAAAATACAAAATTTCTCCCTGTAGTCATTTCTCATTTGTCAAAGATAATGTCACTAAAGAACATCTTGAAACTTGGAAGCCAAGTCAAGAACTTATCATCAGATTTCACCTGCAGTGAAATTTGGATGAATTTTTCTCTTCTGAATGTCCATAACATATGCTGTTTCCTATGCCTGCAAGGAAATGTACTTCCTTATTGAACTGAAAGTCTGGGAGATCTGTAAGCTAGGTACAATTCTTTGTATGTACAAAATAAGATACTAAACTATCAGCAATACTCCAAGCAAAAACCATAATCATTCTTCATCATTTCATTCATTCCTGTGTAATTGGTTCTTTTTGAACCAACTGTTTGAGATTAACAGTGTCATGAACACATCTACTTGTACACTAGAATTCCAAAAATTCTGACTCTGTCCAATGGTACGATCTCAGTTATTTAAACAACGCCATGTGAAATCTATGCCCAAAGGTACTTGGGAAAGTCATTTTCTGAGGATCTCTAAGACAGTCTTTTTTTGAACCCAAAACATTCTGCTCTGTAGCTGATTTGCAAGTATTTTCAAGGAAGCATAAAACAAAAACTATGTAGAGTGAACACAAGACTTTAAAATAGTCATGATTAACTTAGTGCTGATAATTTTCAAAGGCAAAAGATATGATGAAAGTTAACTAAAACTAGTGAAACTGCAAGAAAATTTGCTTGTTTTGTAACATGCAGAATGAAGTCATTTGAAAATCAGTGAAAATAAAAGATTTTTAAATATACAAAAGAAGATTGTAAAGAGTCATAGCACAAAGTAAGAAGAGCTTATTTTCTTAAGTAATTAAGGTCATGATAAAGTCAAAATAAAGCACAAAAACAATTTTGATGATACCAATTTTTTCCCTTTCGGGCAGATTGTTCAGAAGGTAATGATACACCTTTATGACCTCTTATTAAGAGTGGACCAACAATTCAAGAAAATTTCTTTTGCATCAATATACTAATTTACACAAAAGCACTTTCCAAAAAATTCTTGTAAATAAATCCATAAAAGCTTTGATAGCTCTGAGCACAACAAATAAATTGTTTCTTCATGGAAATTTACAGCCTTCTATACTCATTCAGGTTTCCTCCTACACTTCCCTCTTTCTCAAGTAGAACAGCTAAATAGTGTATATTGGGACAAACCTACCCTCTTTTCCCTTAAAAAATTGTTTTTCTTTGCCTTGTATAGAAACTTGTTTTTCTCTGCCACTATTCTTCTAGTAGCATCTCATTAACATATCGATTATATATTTTACTATGTTAACATTTATTTCACAGAGAAAACTATGAAAAGGGTAATTGTGAACTATCTGTTATAGACCAGAATTTTGTAATAAAGCTTAGGAATATACATTTTCTGAATTTTTATAACCATTTATGTCCTTATAATATAACTTCTTAATTTGGTCAAAAGTGGACACATTTCTAAACAAACCCAAATACACAGAACCTGAAAAATAAGGCTTATATTTCAGTATTTTATCTTACTTAGGTGTCTCAAGAATAGACATCAATTAATCTAATTTAACATAAATCTATGATTTTGTTATTAAGAGATATTGGAGATTACATCTTCAAAATGACATACCATAAAAATAATTACTGCTGAATTAAAAGTTTGTTAAAATAATGATTCAATTGATTAATCATAAATTTATATTTTTATAACCTTTTTTTAAGAGACAGAAGGAAAGGGAGGGAGAAAGAGAGGGAGAGAGGCATCAATGCACCAAATGTGAGAGAGAAACACTGATTGGTTGCCTCTCATACACACTGTGACTGGGACCAAAACCAAAACCCAGGCCTGTGCTCTGACCAGGAACTGAACTGGTGACATTTTGCCTTGTGTCACAATGCCCAACCAACTGAGCTACACCAGTTAGGGCCTTTTTTTATAATCTTAAATATCTAATAGATGTAATGAAAGCTTATTCAATCAGTAAAATGTGCAGGTTTAGGAAGAACATATTTAAATAGAAAAAGAAATGATGGTTTTAGCCTTAATTTCTGACAATTTTAGGAATGTCCAACTAATATAAACAGATTTATTTCTAAGCCAATCAGAATAGAACTCTTTTAAATTTTATAATTTAATTTGACAATACCCTCCAGAGGTAGGAAACATTGCTACATAATTTATAAACACACACACACACACACACACACACACACACACACACACTATGTTAGACTGCTCAGGCTGATAGAACAAAACACTTTGTCATTCTTTCTGGTAGTCCTGTCTGTATGGCTTTTGCTTCTGTGGATCTTAACTGGGGCAGCCTGGCCTACTGAAACCTAGGAGGTTGTTCACACCTTCAGAAATTGGGAAGAATCCAGCCTTGTCTTCTGAGCCATGGGAATAGCAGCCTTGGTGATCTCTGAATTAGGGGTTTTGTGGGGAGGTGTCATTCTTTTCTTTTCTTGAAAGATTGTGCATGCATATCACAACTTAATAGATTCATAGTCCTGTCCTGCAGAATCCCAGAAATCTGACAGCCTTTCTTCATTCTCTTATTTCCTCTGTTCCCATTAGTATCTGCTGGTTATATCCCAGCATTAGAGGTGATACCTCTAATCTTGGCTTCTGCTGAGATGACTGATCAAATCCATGAACTGCATCCATGATTTCTTTATTAAATGATTGTTCAGCTATATACTTGGTGTTCACTTCAGAACTTGCTTCTGCAGTTTTTGCAAGATGCATGGTTTGAGAATTTTTCAAATCTTCAATTTTGGTTCCTTTTTGTTCAACACTTCCTTTAATTGATCTCTCCTTTTGTATTTTACTATAAGTGGTAAGGAGAAACCAATTCTCTAATAATTTGCTTAGAAATCCCCTCAGCTAAATATCCAAATTCATCACTTTAAAATTTCTACCCTGCACAAAACACTTAAACAAAATATGAACAAGTTCTTTGCCACCTTCTAATAATAATTGCTTTTTCTGCACTTTCTAATGATCTGTTTCTCATTTTCATCTGAGACTATATCAAAATCATATCTAATGTTCATATTTCTATTAACAATCCCTTCAAGATGACCTATTCTATTTCCAGCATGTACGGCAAAACTCTGCTGACATCTACCCATCATTTAGTTCTGGAAAATATTCCACATTTTTACAGCAGAACCTTATGTCACAGTTTCAAAATATGAATATTAGTCTATTGGGGTCAGCATAACAAAACACCATGGACTGTGTGGCTTGAACAACAGAAATTTATTTTCTCACTGCGTGGATGCTGGAAGCCGGAACCAGCATGGCCAGGTTCTCATAAGAGCTCTCTTGAAGGTTTGCAGATGGCTGCCTCTCACATGGTCTTTCTTCCACACGTGCATGGGGGATGGTGCAGACAGGGAGGTAGAGAGAGAGAGAGAGAGCGAGCCAATCTAGCATCTCTTTCTCTTCTTATAAGGACACTAGCTCCGTTAGATTAGGGTTCCTCCTGTATGGCTTCATTTAACCATAATTACCTCCTTAACATAGTTACATTGTGGGTTAAGGCTTCATTATATGAATTTGAGGAGAGTGGTACAATTCACTTCATAGAACAAACATACATGCATATACAGACAGATGCAAATTCAGAGCTTATAGTTTCATGTTTAAAATTTCACCCATGGGCCAGACGTAAACACAGTAATACAAAGCTTACTGTTTTGTAGAAATTATTGGTTTTCAGCATTGTTCCATATTTATATATTTTACCAGAATTGTATTTCTGGCAGATGAGAGAATTTGAGATTACTTGCTCAATATTATAATATAAACAAATAATACAGAATAAAATTCATATATGGGCAACCTAGGAATGTAGAATTTTTCCTTTAATCATAAACTAATTTAAAATTAATCATATTTTTTAGAAAATAAATTGTTGTAATTGCTATTGATGAACAAATGATTATGAATTTTGAAAAGCATCATAACTTACTTCATTTTGGATAAAAGTTAAAAATGAACATTCTGAGATTGACTGAAATTACTTTAAATTTCAATTTACATTTAATTCCAGAAACCTCTCTGAGATTAGCTTTTCTACCCATTTTATTAAAACAAAGCATAAACACCACATAGATATGCATTATCCTAAGCAAGTCATCAATCTCATCCAGTTTAGATAAACTAGCAAGCAAGAAGCAAGCTCATTTGTCATATTAAATACTTTAAGTATTAATATGCCTGGTATTCATCAAATGTTTATCAAAAGATTTAACATAGAAAACAGCTATTTCACTCACAACTTTTTGCTAATGTACAAATGTAAGATAAAAATGATAAAAATGTAAGAGTATGATACTGATTCTCTACATTACCACTTTTGTACAGTCAATGAACATGTATGATTTTTGCAATTCTTTTTCCCTATGTCAGTGGAATTTGATGTTTTATTTCATGCATATTTTAATTTTTTGTAATCGTTATATTTTATAAAGCTCTAGCTATGACAAGTTAGTAATTTAAAAAGATTAGAACTATTTCTTCATTAAGAATAGTTTAAAGCCCTGGCTGGCGTAGCTCAGTGGATTGAGTGTGGGCTGGGAACCAAAGTGTCCCAGGTTCGATTCCCAGCCAGGGTACATTCCTGGGTTGCAGGCCATAACCCCCAGCAACCGCACATTGATGTCTCTCTCTCTCTCTCTCTCCCTCCCCTCTCTAAAAATAAATAAATAAAATCTTTTAAAAAAGTTATAAAAAAGGAATAGTTTAAAAAGCATGGATCTAGAGCATTCTGTGATATTCTGTTCCTATTTCTATGCTCTTGTCTATTACCCTTGCTGCCATAAACTTCTATGAATTAAAAGCTAATGTCTAATGTTGCTACCTGGGACACTTTGGCCTCCCTTAGTAAACTAAAAACCACCCCCAACTTAAAATCATCTCTGATAACTTGTACATTCTCTTTGTTATGTTTACATTTGACAAGGCTCTACCCACTTGTATTGTGAGACTAGCTTCAAAAGGTAGGTACAAATCTGCAAGTTCAAAAGGGGCAATGGCTGTCTAAGAACACAGGATTCACAAAATGTACTAAAAATGTTCATTATTGTCATTTGAAAATATTTTCACGACTTCAAAATATACAAGTCATAGTTGTCAAAAAAATACCCACTTTCTTTTATGTGCCAGGCATATATGTTTTTTAATGTACTCAAAAAGAGTAGAGCCCAGGAAGAAAAGTAAATATTAAGCAAGTTATTACAAATAATATTGATTCTGCAAAGACTTACATGCTTTTGATTATGAAAACACTTTACAGGATGTATATTGGAGCATATAACAGGGGCTATGGTAGGACAAATAATGGTCCCCCAATGAGGCCTACACCCTAATCCTTAGAACCTATGAATGTTATCTTTTATGAGAAAGTGGACCTTGTAGATATGATTAAGAATCTTGATTGTTCTGGGTTATCCCAGTAGGTCTGATGCAATCATAAGGGTCTTTATAAGAAGAGGAGATCAGACATACTAGTAGGAGATGTGACCATAGAAGCAACCAGTTGAAGTGAAGGGAGAAAAGAGGCATGAGCCAATGTATGTAGGTGGCTTCTAGAAGCTGGAGAAAACAATAAAAACAAATTGTTCCTTAGAGCCTCTCTTAGAATCCAGGTGACACCTTGATTTTAACTCATTGAAAATGATTTTGGATTTCTGACCTCCAGAACTTTATGTTGTTTTGAGCTACAGAGTGTGTGATAAATAGGGAATTAATACAGGGACCTAATGTTTGTAGTTGAGAGGCAGATATGGTTTTCCAAAGGAATTAATATTTAGTCTGAGGCATAAAAAAAAAGCAAAAAATTTTCAGCTTTACCTGGCAGAAATTTCCAGTTGAGGGACATATAGTATATGGACTTTTGGACATGACTGTATCTAGACATAGTTATCAGTTATATGGACTAAAATCTCAAGTCACATGGCTGACCTCAGAGTAAGGAAGGGAGGATACAACAAAATTACAAAAAAAAAAAAAAATACATGAATGGCAAGCCTATAGAGATAGGTAAGTAATTTGGGCCATTTCTGTAATAGATGGATAGTATAAATACTGGGTGTTACAGGAAACTCAGCCACATTTCTTGTTTAGTATGCTTTATTTGTTTGTGTTAATCAAGGAATTTTACCATATCATCTAAGATGTTGAATTTAGGGGCATAAATTTATTCCCAGTATTTTCTTACCTTCTCTTTAATATCCATAGGATCAGTAGTGATATCTCTTTTTTTATTCTCAATATTGATCACTTAAAAAACTCATTTGACTAGAGATTTATCAACTTTAGTGATATATTAGAAGAATCAACTTTAGCTTTATTGATTTTCTTGGTTGTATTTCTTCTTTTATCTATTTCATCTTTTTTTCTTCTTATATACTTCCTTCTTCCTATTTCTGGTTTTATTTCCTGTCTTTTTTCCTTATTTTTGTTAAGATGAATCTTAGATCATGGATTTAAGGTCTAATTCTCTAACATAGACATTTAATGGATAAATATCACTCAAAACTGGTTTTGCTGCATCTCACATATTTTTCTATATAGTGTTTTCATTGAGTGAAATATAGTTCAATGTATTTTCTAAACTCTGTTGTGATTTGTTCTTTGCCTCATAGATTATTGGGAAGTATGTTGATAAAATTATAACTGTTTAGAAATATTTCAGTTTTTCTTATAATATTTTGTTTTAGTTCACATGACATATTATAATTTCAACATTTTGACATCTCAATAGATTTATGGTTCAGATTATTTATATCTGTGAAAGTTTCATATACATTTGAAAGGAACACGTCTACTTAAACCATTAGGTGCATCTTTTTTCCCTGTTCTTTATTTTCTGTCATTCCTTTTCTCCTCTTTGTGGGAAACAGGATCAATAATATGGCATTGGTATGGTCAAGATGGCATAAAGTATATAAAACAAAATGGAGTCACTATGTCAACCAAGATGGCTGTCAGTCAGCCATGACACTTTGGCTCAAGAGGGAAACTACCTAAGTCAGAGCAGACATGTCTGGCAAAGAGACACATCTAAGATACCTACACACATGATCAGAATAGCCATGTCTGCAAATCAGGACCACCCATACAGAGGCTCCTGGGAAAATTCCCCACTTGCTATTAGGGGTGTCAAGGCATTCACCAAAAAGACCCAGAAAAGAGGAACACAGACTTTCAAGTTATAACTGAGGCAGGTTCCAGATCACTACTTGTTGGGAACTGCCCTGCCTGGTATCAGAAGCTGTAACCCCCACCAAGGCTAAGGCTGAGGGAGTGGCCTTGGACCATAAGCCAGCAAGGAGACAAAAACTTATCTCCCTGGCAGGAGCACTGCTTCTGCTGCTTCATTCATAACTGAACCCCAAAGCTTGGTTGGTTAGCCAATGATGGGTAAGATTCCCCAAGGGGAGAATGATCTAAGACAGGCACGATAACGTGGGAGGCCCCCAAGGAAAGACTTTGGGGGCTACAGCAAAAGAGGGTGATGGACCCTCGCTCCTCAGCTTTGACATAGCCTGAGTCCTCATCAGCCTGGGAGAAAATCTCCTTATCTCTTGGTTGCCTTTGTTCCCTTGCTCCACCTAAACCTGAAACAATGACAGGGTGGTGCAGCTCTGTGCTGAAAAGGGTTGGTTCCCCGGGTGATCAGGCCTAAGAAAGAATATGTAAAATCCTGTGAAACCTGCTTTGTTTAGAATGCTCTCAGCTGAATGATAAGGGTCCAAGGAAGAAGGAAATTTGTTCTTTAAAGTTTTACAGCTCTTTGACCCTGACTCAAAATAGGCCCTCAGACTTCTTTGTTATCTATTGTTTGATCCTTACTTCCTAGCAATGAGTAATGAGCTTTTGCCTGAATTCTTATTCAAATAAAACCAATAAAAAAGCCTCTCCGGAGGGGGAACAGGGCACTCTCCCCAGACAGGGAGGGTGGCCAAGCGGTGCACTCCCCATGTGAGGAGTGGCCCTGCTGTTCCTATTCCCCCACAGGACCTGGTTGTCTCTGTGTATGTTTTTCTCGCGTGTTGACGAACATCCGCAGCTGAGATCGATACTGCTGGCCAGTATCCTCCACACTACTGAGACAGCGAAGCTCCACACACCAGAGTGCTGCTCCGTGCCTCACTGATCCCCCTTGGCATTGACCACCAGTGGCTCTGCCCTGCTGGACTGAGGACTGCCCTGCTGCCCACCTGGCTCGGGAGATCCTTGCTAGAGGCTGATACTCCCTTTCTCACCTGCTGTCTCTCATACCTGTAGAGTGTGACTATGGGACTCAGGTTTGTTATTGCCCATTGATTGCTCTGCATGTGTGTTATATTTTTCTTAGATTGTTAGAGTATGAGGAGGATATTAATGTATATTGATGCTCTACTTTGAGTGAACCTGTATTCAGCAAAAGCTGAGTAAATTGCATAGTTACCTTGTGTGATTCTTGTCTATTCCTTGGTTCCTGGCTGCTCAGCAGGCAGCTAGCCAAGCAGTTGCCAGGCTGACTCATAGGAAAGACTGTATCACACATATGCTCGTGGTACTCCTTCTTTTCCTTTGTCTTCCCTTCCCTTCCCTCATCTTTACTCTCTTCTGTTGGTCATTAAGATTTTCTCTTTATTTTAGTTTTCAGTAATGTTTATGATGTGCTCAGGTGTGTTTTCTTTATATTCATATATTTATGCTTCTTGAGGTTCTGTGAGCTTCTCGAATCTGTGGATTTTTAAAATTTCTTACTTGAGAAAATTCTGAGTCATTATATCCTCATGTATTTTTTTTCTGCTTTTTATTTCTTGTCTTACCTGGATTTGAAACATAAGTATATTTTAAGGCCTTTGATATTTTCTCAGGTCTTGAATGCTCTTTTTTTAAAAAGTATTTCAGTTTGGATAATTTCTATTGATGTATCTAAAATTCATTGTTTTTCTCTCTGCTTTATCCAATTTTATAATAGGCCTATTGATAGATTTCTTTATTCCATAGTATTTTTTTACTAGTGTTTCCATTTGACGCTTTTTTTCCTCAACAGTTTCTATTTGTCTTCTGAAATTCCCTCCCTATTTATGGGTTTTGCCCATTTTTTCCCATTATATTATTTAAATATTAATAATAGTTATTAAAGTTGTTTGATAGTTCTGATTTGATCTATCCCTTTTTATTGTTGTTCAAGTACAGTTGTCTCCGTTTTTACCCCACCACATCTCCTCCACGCCCCCATCCCCATGTACCAGCTCTTTCATTTGGTACTACAGTCTGTTTTATTTCTTGACGACTGTTTTTTATTACTTTTCTAAATGTCTCATAATATTTGATTGCTGGGTAATATGTGTAAAACAACAGTAGAATCTGAGGTAAAAAATATTTATGGTAGGAAATGGGTGTACTACTCCTCAGGCCATTACTATGGTTGGTTGTGTTAATCTAATTAGTAGATGAGCTATGTTAGGGTTTTGTTGGTATATTTACCTTTAACATTCCATGGGGTCCAAATGCCTCCATCGGTGGGATATTTCTACCTTGTTCATTGTGTGTGTAGATTAATATCCTAGAGCTTCTTTAAGCAGGTATCACAAATGGAGTGGCTCAAAAAACAAAAACAAAAAATTACCCAGTAAAATTACCCAGAATGTTACAGTTTCACAAATCTGGAAGTGGAAGCTAGAAGTCTGATATTAAGGTATTGGCAGGGTCATTCTAGGCATGTTTTCTAGCTTCTGGGTAATTCTTTGGCTTGTGGCTGCATAACTTCAAACGTCACGTGGCATTTTCTCTGTGTAGGTGTCTCCAATTTCCTCCTTTTATAAGAACATCAAACCTGTTATATCAAGGACCCACCCTATTCTAATATGACCTTATTTTAGCTAAACGCATCTGTAATGAGCCTATTTTCAAATAAGGTATACATCTGAGATACAAGCGTTATGTGTGCAACATATGAATCTTGGGGTGCAAGGACACAAATAAACCCAGAAGAGTGAATATGAGAGTGCTGGATGGTTTAACGTAGTGCTGCATCCACTACTTTCACCAGGTCCTGCACACCTGTGCTGCAGAAGGAGTATTCACTCATTACCCTTTACTGGTAGGTTGCTGATGCTTGTTATTCAATGTCAGACTTGTTTGAGGGGGGCAAGAAATGCTTTTCTGTCAGACTTAAGCAGGACCTGTGTGCCCGAGACTAAGAGTGACACTTTCCCTGATTATCTGGTCCTCCACGCATGGCAGACAAATTCTCCTTCATATGTGGTACAGAGTCCCCAGGGCCAGTGTGTTTGCTGCTCCTCCACTTATGCCATGCAAACTCTTCCTTGGGTTGGTAAGGAGTCTTGGCTGTGAGTGCATTTCCTGTTCTTACGGTAACAGTTTTTGATTTTGTATCTGCATAGCTCCAAGGCCCAAGAAGATTTCCTGCTTCTGCCTCCATGGCAGATGGCTTTGGTTTGTTATATTAGAGTGGAATTGGGATGAGGTGACAGGTTTTTTATCTCTTACTCAGTGGCATTTCATCTTTGTCTGGAACCAGGGAGTGAAAAGTATTCTGTCCACATCCATCAACAGGGAGCCTTAGCTTCTACTTCTTCCACTAGTAGCAATTGATCTCTACTTTGGACGTGGTGAAGAGAG